>NW_017670655.1:404540-445217 GCF_001879085.1 Nicotiana attenuata | reverse complement strand
CCCCCCCCCCCCCACCCCCACACACACACAAAAGTAAAGAAAAAGAAGTAAAAAAAGAAGTCATTACAAGGACTGCAGATGCCATTTTACATATTCCAATACCATTGGACGCGTGATATGTAAGATCTATTGGAGTAAATACTAATGGAAGTTATATTTTTTTTTAAAAAGAAAACGTAAAAGTGCAGGATTCGCTTTTTATTCAAGTTGGCTTCCAAAAGTTTCTGCACAATTTTCTTTTAGTTCTTAGTCAAGCTAATCGAGACGTAAATAAGGGTGTTTTACCTAATAAAATGAGGCAACGAGCCAAAAAAGGATTTCTGTCCGGTGTAATCTAAGAGATCCCTTAAAGCCGAAGGTAATCATACCCACCATGGATTAGGTTAGTTGACGTAACCTTTTGTTTCAGGTAGCTTCATATAACTTTTTTGAGGTCCTTGGAGCTATTGCCAGTTGTACATCTATGTGGCACTAGCTTAATGCTCATTTATGACTAAAATTTACTTATCCAAATTAAAGAAATCCTTTTTGTTCTTCCGGATTGTGCTTGCTTGCCCTTCTTGAATGCTTGCCTTGTTTGCGTGAAGATCACTTTATTCCTGAAAGTCTATGGGATATGGTTGCTGCAAAGAGTTACTTCATGGAATCTAAGCTCATATAAAACTGCTTTTGATGTACTATTTTTTTCAAAAAAGCTGGTGGTTTTGATTTATTCATCGACCTGTATCAATGAGTATCCTTGTTCTCTCATTAATCATCTATTACTAACAAAATATCTTTTTCTGTCCAAAAGCAAAAAGTGGAGTTCTTTTCCTAGAAAGTTAAGGAAACCTGTTGGACTTTTTTAATAGGATAATAAAATTTTATTAATGAAGGGCGAACAAGCACCCGTATACAAGTAGTATACCAAAAGGTAGAAAACCTTACAAAAAGATGTGTCTTTCTTTTATAACGAACAACACCAAATCTTCTATACAAATAGGAACCTCGTGGGTGCATCAAAAATGAAATGAGGGATAAGAGGCTATTCCTCAAGTGTACAAAGTCCTTCTCTATCCCATTCAAAGCCCTCCTATTTCTCTCTTTCCAAAAGAAATGAGGAAACCTATTGGACGTCTCATCTTCCAATATAGCAGATCAAAGTAAGAATTAGGAAAACTTAAAAGAATTGAGTCCTCACTGAGTGAATTGTAATGTGGTCAACAGTGACCTTATGAAAGGTGTTTCTTTTCCCTGACTAGTGTACTTGAATTCTTTTTTCTCTGTTGCTTCCACGTGCTTTCTTGGCCTCTATCCAATTGATGAACTCAGCATCCCTGCATTTTGTTGCTGCCTATGGCTCGATATTGTCGGAATCTTCGTGCAAGAAGAAGAATCGGTTCACCAGCCACCACATCTGTAGATCCCACCAAATCATTAAACCTGGAGGCTGCTCGCACGTTGATCCCTGTGGTTAGACTTACTGGCCGAGAAGGTTAGCGAGGTTCCTGCTATGGTGAGATGGAAGATCCTTCACTATAGTGGGAAGAAGACACATTTAGTTGGTTCTAAGCTTGGGTCTATACTGGCCTGGGCCTCCTCACATGGGCCCAACAACTTTTCCCAATTATATTAGAATTGATCCTAAGGGCCCCAGATCATTTCAAGCTGCGTCTGTTAAGGCTCCTAAGCATATGGGAACAGTCGTTCTTCCTTCTTCTGCCAATGGTGCTACACACAGTGGCATTTCTGCACCGAGCTCTAGTGACCTTCGCCCTTCTTCGATGGTCGCTGCTTCAGGGGCGGCACCGGCTACAGATGGTGCTGTTATTCCACGGCCTCCCGCCTCTGATGGACCCAGCTCCATCGCACCCTCATCTGCTCCTGGGTTTAGTTGTGTTGAGGCTACACTTCAAGCTTCTTCTTCTTACGGGGAGATCGTTGAGCATGCCCCATCTGATGTTAGTGCCGGACCAGTATTTCCAGTTAAGATGCCGCCAAGGGCTCCATGCTCTCCTCCTTCATGCTACCCTACTGGTGTTCCTGGTCATTCCTGTAGCAGCGGGGTGCTAATTTCAGAGATTGATACCCCTCAAGGAAATGGCGAGATCCTTTTGGCACCTAAAGTTCCTATTGCTAGTAATGCTATGGTCTTGTATTCCTCCGATAGGGGCAAGGAAAGGGTACATATAGAAGACGCGTGTCCAATCTCGTCACGGATTGGAGGAGGAGATATGTCTTTCTGGATGGAGGATAAACTATTAAACTTTGGGAAGTTTCTAGGTGTTTCTTTTCAAGGGAAGGAAGATAGGGTGTTAGAACTGTTGAGGGAGATTGAGCAACAATTTTATTATGATGGTGCAGGGAGGGAGTTGGGTCAAGGTGTTAAGCAAAATAATTTAGGGGATGTAGTGGTGTACCAGAGAAGGGGCCGGGTGTGTGACAGGGAGGAAGGGAGCTCGGTTAGAGGGGGTGGGGAGAAGGGGGATATTGTTTCTTATGGAAGTTAAGATTCTTTCATGGAATGTGAGGGGGATGAATGACCCAAACAAAAGGGCCATCATCAAAGTGGGAGTTAGAGAGTGGGGTGCTAACCTAGTTTGCTTTCAGGAGACAAAAATGGAAGTTTTGTTGGATGTGATTGTGAGGAGTGTCTGGGGAGGTAGTTGGGTAAAATATGACTGGGTTCCAACGGTGGGAAGTGCCGGGGGCATTCTTCTAATGTGGGATGATAGAAGCTCGGAGGTAAAGGAGATTAAGAAGGGAGTTTTTTCTTTAGCAGCTCTTGTCAAAGATAGAGTGAGTGGGGGTGGAGTGGGGATTTGGGGGAGTGTACGGACCGGTAGGAGAAGGGTCCAAGGTGTTTTTCTGGGAGGAACTAGCCAATATGATGGGGGAATGGGACATTCCATGGGTTCTGGGGGGAGACTTTAACACTATTAGATACCCGGAGGAGAGATTAGGGTGTAGTATGATTTCGAGGGCCATGGAGGAGTTTTCTGACTTCATCAATGATCACTATCTCATTGTTCTTCCTTTGTCAGGGAAAGGTTTACTTGGGCTAGGGCGGAGGATTCCAACTCAAGGTCTAGACTTGATAGATTTCTGATATCGCCCTCCTGGGATGAGCTGGTGCCGAATGTGCTGCAGATTCCTTTACCTAGGTTGACTTCGGATCATTTGCCTATCTTGCTAGATGGAGAGGGAGGGGGGTGCGTGCTCCCTTCCGATTCGAGAACATGTGGTTGAAGGTGCCAGGATTTGGTGACAAGGTGAAAGAATGGCGGACAAGCTACGGGGTATCAGGGACACCTTCATTCCGTCTTTCGAAGAAACTTAAATTGCTTAAGGGAGATATTATTAGGTGGAATAAGGAGGTTTTTGGGAGGGTAGAGGTTAAAATGAGGGCGCTTATGCATGAATTGAGGGATCTAGAGAGAGGGGAAGGGGCGAGGGAGTTAGATGAATCTGAGAAAGAGAGATTGGGGAGGTTAAGAGGGAAATAGTCGAGTTGGCAATAGCTCAGGAGACTAGTTGGCGGCAAAAATCGAGGGCGCTATGGTTAAAGGAAGGGGATTCGAATACCAAATTTTTCCACAGGGTGGCGGTTGCAAATCGAAGGAGAAACTTCATAGAGTCCTTAGTTATGGATGGGGTGAAGATTGAGGGAGAGGAGGAGGTAAAAGGGGCAATAGTGGGGTTTTATGAGAACTTATACAAAGAGGAAGTTTGTTGGAAGCCAACTTTGGGTTGAATAGAGTTCAACCACATAGGGGAGGGAGACAGTGAGTGGCTAGAAAGGGCTTTCGAGGAGGAAGAGGTGCACGAGGTTGTGTCGAGTTGTGATGGTGATAAGGCCCCCGGCCCTGATGGTTTCTCCTTGGCCTTTTTCCAGCTCTGTTGGGACACCATCAAGGGGGAGTTGATGGAAGCCATTGAATACTTCCATGTGAATGGTGTTTTCGAGAGAAGTATCAATGCTTCTTTTATCACTATTGTGCCTAAGAAAGAATGTGCATCTTGTATCTGTGACTACATGCCTATTACTCTCGTGGGGAGCATTTACAAGATCATTTCTAAAGTGCTTTCCAATAGACTCAAGAAGGTTCTTGACGTGTCTGTTTCGTCCTCCCAGAATGCGTTTGTGGAAGGTAGGCAGATCCTGGATGCCGCTTTGGTGGCAAATGAACTTGTAGACTCCAGAAGGAAAAATAGAAATCCCGGCTTACTATGCAAGTTGGACCTTGAGAAGGCTTTCGACCATGTCAATTGGGAGTTCCTGGATTTTATTATGATGCGGATAGGGTTTGGGGCAAGATGGAGGGGATGGATCAAGTTCTGCATTTCCTTAGTCAGATTCTCTGTCCTGGTTAATGGTAGCCCGTGTGGTTTCTTTGGCAGCTCCAGGGGTCTCAGGCAAGGAGACCCCCTATCCCCCATGCTATTCATTCTAGTGATGGATGCTTTGAGTAAAATGATGGATCGAGCGGCGGGCGGAGGCTTCTTGAGAGGATTCTCAGCTTCGATCGGGGTGCCCAGTGCTTGAAGAGTCTCTCATTTGCTTTTTGCGGATGACACCCTGGTTTTCTGTGATGCCGATATGGATCAGTCGACCTACCTAAAGCAGGTCCTGTAGTGGTTTCAGATAGTATCAGGTCTCAAAATCAACCTCGGCAAGTGTGAGATTTTCCCGGTGGGTGAGGTTGCTAACATTGATGCTTTGTCTTATGTTCTCAGATGTAAAGTGGGCTCCCTTCCCACTACTTACCTGGGTCTCCCATTGGGCGCTTCGCATATGGATACTACAGTTTGGAATCCAGTGATCGAAAGGGTTGAAAAAAGATTAGCAGGCTGGCAGAAACGGTACTTGTCAAAGGCGGAAAGGAAGTGCTCATTAAAAGCACTTTATCGAGTATGCCCACCTATTACTTGTCCCTGTTGCAAGCTCCTGCGAGCATCACAGAAAAACTCGAGCGGCTTCAAAGGAATTTTCTATGGGATGCAGCGGATGGAACTAGAAAGTATCATCTAGTGAATTGGCAGACAGTCACTTGCCCAAAGAAGTGGGGTGGACTTGGAGTAAAAGATCTTAGGGTATTCAACAGAGCTTTGTTGGAGAAATGGCTGTGGAGATTCGGGGTAGAAGAGCATGCTCTATGGAGGGAGGTCATAGTAGAAAAGTACGATTCCACGGGAGGGGGTTGGAGGACCAAGGCAATCACAACACCTTTCGGGTGTAGCATGTGGAGGAGCATCATGAAGAATTGGGAATCCTTCAGTGGCAACATCTCTTACAGGGTGGGAGATGGAAGGAGAATCAGCTTTTGGAATCATAGGTGGTGTGGAGAGGATACTCTGAGGGTCTCCTTCCCCATGTCTTCAGAGTTTCAAATCAGAAGGAATTGATGGTCCACCAGATTCGTAAGGAGCATGTAGGGGGGGTAGTATGGGACCTCTCATTTAGAAGGAACATGCAAGATTGGGAGATTGCGGAGCTCCAAAATTTATTGACACTGCTATATGGGCAAGACATGCCTCATCCATCTTGTGATTCTTGGAGATGGGGTTTGCGTGGCGATGGTCTATTCACCGTAAAGTCCTTTTACCAGAGTATGTTGGTGAGAGAGGAGGCCTCTTTTCCATACTCCTCGATCTGGATTCCTAAGGCGCCCACGAAGGTGTTATTTTTTGCATGGCTAGCAGCGAGGGGAGTGATTTTGACTGCTGAGAATCTGCGAAAGAGGGGAATTACACTTGTTAGTTGGTGCTATATGTGTAAAAGCTCAGGGGAAGAAGTTGATCATCTTTTGTTGCATTGCCCTGTGTCCTCGGCTTTGTGGAGGGCGATCCTGAACCTTTTTGGTGTTCAATGGGTGATGCCAAGCACTGTAAAGGAAATGCTATATAGCTGGGCCAATTTCCGTAGAAGAAGAAAGCAAAAGGCATGAAAGTTCGCCCCGTTAGCTCTCATGTGGATAGTTTGGGGGGAGAGAAATAGGAGAGCTTTTGAGGGGATTGAGTCTCCTTTTTCACATCTTAAGAATAGTCTTTTATCTTTGATCGCTTTTTGGTGCACTCATATAGCCCCTATTTGTATAGAAGATTGGGCGTCTTTTGTAGAGAATCATGTTCTGATGTAAATTCTCTACTTTTTGGTATACTTCTTGTATACGGGAGTTCTCTCCCTTTTGATTAATACAATTTACCTTATCAAAAAAAGCTTGGGTCTATACTGGACTATCGGGACTTTTTTCTGAACTCTGGCTATCTCTACCGGCTTCTATGTTTTCTTCAAGAGTTCTGCATCCCTTTTCTGACATTCCTTTCAAATCTATCTACTATTGTTTTGGAATTTCTTAAATCTGGCTCTGATAGTTTTTTCATCTCTCGTATTGTAGGCTGTTACAGTCTGTTTGGAAAATGTCCCTGATGACAAAGAGGAAAATGAGATTCTTAGGAAAAGTTCTCTCCAACAGAGATACTTCTTGGAAGAGGCATTGTCAATTATTCAGGAATCAATGCCACAAGGTACTTGAGTTTGTTCTATGTGTTGTTTATGCAGATATGTTTGCAGACCTCTTTGTTGTCATCGTTATCACTATTATTTTTACGGTTCTTATTTGGGTTCTTCTTCGATTGCAAACAACTATATTCTATCATCCTGGTAACGGAACTTGACTTATGATTCTTTCCGGTGGAGGGTTTGCCATAGTTCCAGCATTTCCGACATAGATTTCTTGTTAAGAATCTGTTTTTCTTTTGATCTGAAACAGTGGGAGTATTCATTCAGCTCCTTGTTGCTTCCTCAGTTTCCTTGCAAATGTTACACATTACTTTTAGTGTACCAGGAGCTCATAAGGTTCTTCTATTGACTGTCCTTATCAAGAAAGGTTCTTTTATTGACTGTATTGTAATTGCTCTCTTTTTCTTTCTCCCTTTTTTTTTCAAATAAAACCACCTTTTCGGAGATCATTTCTTGCTCACTCTATTTTTTCCTATGTCATAAATTATGCATGTTCTCTTTCATTTACATGCATATCTTTTATCACTACATGCTACTTGTTTTCTAGACCTGTGGACATTATTGAATCAAGATCATTATATTTTTCCATCGAACATTCTATGTCAACTAATCCATCAATCAGGACAGCTATATGTATCACATTCATTCTTTCTAGATCCTTTTGTTCTTGTTCTTTTCCCTTATAAAAAAAGTATCATTGTGTTACAATTTCTTCTGAGCTTTGACAAAATTGTAACTTGGTTTGTTTCCTGTAAAGTGTTGTTTCTGCTGTTTGGTTATGCTTTTTAAGGGTCAATTAGTGCAAACACTGCTAGATAGCTTCTGCTCCATCTTTTGGCTCTTGTCTGTTCTGCGGTAGATAATAATTGAATTTTCCCGTAATCCTGCTGATTTGGCTTTTACCATATTAACGCTTTAAAAATTCCAGATTTTGAGTTTTGAGTTCTTGGCAAGTTTTGATTTATTTCAATTCCCCA
Source organism: Nicotiana attenuata (assembly GCF_001879085.1). Taxonomy (NCBI): domain Eukaryota; kingdom Viridiplantae; phylum Streptophyta; class Magnoliopsida; order Solanales; family Solanaceae; genus Nicotiana; species Nicotiana attenuata. The sequence goes on along the minus strand of NW_017670655.1, from coordinate 437,738 downwards.
GACTGTGAGAGTCTTCTAGATGTTGGATATGACTCGTCAGCAACACTGTCAATGGGCCTTATATCTTCAAAACTGCATGTGCTTCTTGAAATTTTTAAATCCCTTAGGTAATGAACTCGACATCTTGTTCTGTTACGAAACATATTACTGTCTTTAGATGTGTCTTCTTGGTATTCTCTTTCCACAAGCTTAAAGCTCCAATCCATGCATGCAGGAAAGCTACACAAGTACGCTGTCTCGTTTTTGTCGAAAGAATTATCACAGCTAAAGTAATTGAAAGAGTTATGAAGAAAATGACCTGGTTTTCAGATTTCACAATAGCATATTTGACTGGAACAAACACATCAGTTGATGCACTGACACCAAAAGTGCAAAAAGAAACCTTGGAATGTTTTCGCTCTGGAAAGGTACTTACACGTATACATCCCATTAGATTAGAAATAAATACTTTCTGGTGAGTCCCTTTAACTAGTTTGTTCTTATCTTATATTTTTCCCTATTCTTTTTATCATTACAGGTCAATTTATTATTTGCCACTGATGTGGTTGAGGAGGGAATTGATGTGCCGCACTGTTCTTCTGTGATACGGTTTGATTTACCAAAAACAGTTAGAAGTTATGTCCAGTCTAGGGGACGAGCTCGTCAGACTGAATCTCTGTATATACTAATGCTTGAGAGGTGAAGGAACTGCATACCTGACCCGCTTTTGGCTTTCATAAATCAATTATTTCAAGTGTCTAACCTTGATTTTGATTTCAGGGGAAACATAAAGCACAGAGAACAGATGTTTGATATCATTAGGAGTGAATATTCTGTGACAGATACAGCTATAAAAAGAGACCCTGATGTTTGTGTTGTGAAACCTTGTCTAGTGAAGGAAACTAATGCATATTATGTGGAGGCAACTGGAGCTTCAGTAACTGCAGATTCTAGTGTCAGTCTCTTGAATAAATACTGTGAAATGCTGCCCGGAGATAAGTATGGATTCTCATATCTTCAACTCAAATAATGAATTTCTTTTATAAGCGCACACAAATTTATGGTTAAAACCAGAATCCAGGACCCCAGATTAGATTATAACGAGTTTTGATGCGTTTCCTGCTTAGAGCCGTTTGGGAACGAATATCTTTTTCTTGGAAGGATATAGAAATCTTGGAACAGTTGGTTACATGATGTGATTGTTTCGATATACTTGAGCGCAAGAAGGATCTAGACTGGAACACTACTATCATCAATTACTATCAACTTCAATTTCCTCATTCTATTGTTTGCTTCAAAATTTTGTAGTTGACACCTGTTGGCTTTCAATTACTGTCCCGCTGCTCTCTGCCTCATACATGTACCCTAAGCTCAGTAACTTATGGATAGGCCTGTGGTATGCAAAATCCTTTTAACTTAGCCACTGTACTGGCATGAGAGTACAGGAGGTTTGTGTATGGGACTTTAAGTGGGATACAGTCTATTTACATCTCATATTGGACCATCAGCGATATTAGTGTTTTCATTTGTTACAAGACTTCCGAAATTCAAGGTACTATTCCAAAAAAACAAAAGAAAAAAAATGAAACAAGAAAATAACTGGAGGAAAAGAGACAAAATAGCGTAAATCTTGGCTGTTGTACAAATGGAAGACAGCTTGTGTGCAAAAAGCATGTTTTCTGCTCTTCATAATCTACAACCATTAGGCTTCTTTAAGAGCCTATTACTAATCCAAAAACAAAAAAAAGAAATGGGAAACTTAAAAGAAAAAAGAAAATGTAACAGTAAATCAGTGGCTAAGTGATACTGAAAAAGACAGCTTTTGTGCAAAACACACTTTTCCTTTTCTTCATTCTCTACAACCATTAGGCTTTTTTAAGTCCGTGGTGGTTGAAAGAAGAGAAATGATAAGTTCTTTCGGGTTGTAGCCTAAGACCACTGTGCACTGGTGACGTACTGCCACTTATGTTTAATCACAATAAATTTTGATCCTCATATTTGATATGCTAGACTATTTATCAGATTTATGTTACTTGTCCCTACCTTTTTGTGGTGTATGCATTTTCTGAACGCACGGGTCAAGGTGAATCAGACAGCTTGAGTCATCCGTATGCAATATGCAATACAAGTCCAGTGAATCTAGCTTCCACTGTCGTCTCCTCTCTATTGTGCTGATTTTTTCCCCTTACCACTTCAAACTTCAGTTACTGGATCCTCTCCAAAGAAACTTTTTTGGTGTACATTATGTAGACACTTTTCAACAACGAGGTCTTATATTTTCAAGTGATGGGTGGCTCACTTGCTGTCTGAATTAGGCATACAACACAAATATGTTTCACATTTGACTGTGCAAGGGACAATTCTTGCTTTCAATAAATGATTATGTCACGGGAGTCATTAGTTTTAAATTTTCTGTTCTGTATGAAAATGTTGCTCTTGGCTTTAAGTTCTCCTCTTACATTTAACAAATTTGATGCTTTTCGATACGTCCCGATTTTACTCTCATATTCCAGATTAAGAGTATACATAGAACAAAATGATGGAATCTTATCTGTTTATTATCTAAAAATATGATAAAAAATTTTCTCGCAGGTTCTTCTCTCCAAAGCCCAATTTCGAGTACATCTTGTCTGGGGACTTGTACCAGTGTAAATTGACGTTACCTACAAATGCAGCTTTCCAAACAATGGTTGGTCCAGAATGCAGGAATATTCAATTGTCAAGACAGCTCGTCTGCTTGGATGCATGTAAGAAGCTGCATCAGATAGGTGCTCTGAATGATCATCTTCTTCCTCTCAATGAAAAGCCTTCCAAAAGTGATTTGCATGTGCAGGACAAACATGTAGGGGCAGGTAAACAGGAATAAGCTTTTAACTTTTGACTTCTATCTTCTCTGCTTTTGAGTTCATCAAATTACACTCTAGCAACATTTAATGGGACCATGGGCTATCTTAAGATTCACTTGACATGATTCTTTAATCCTTCCTTTATCAAGTAGTTAAACATAAATGACAAATCCATTCCTTGTTGAAATGTGTGCGAAGTTGCGCCCAATTTGTTGGGAGACCTATTATCATAGAACAATATTTTTGATGATGACAGCTCTTGAGTTCTTATAATATTTGTAAAAAGGTAAGATGTATTGATGACAACATAATACAAGACATTCCTCTTTTTAGGTGTCAAAAACAATGCCCATGATATTTCCCCAATTGTGGGATAATATTTGAAACAAGAACTTAATATTTCTATATTATTTTTTTTATTAGCAAAAATGATATTCTTTTTTTTTTTTGTTGAGAGTGAACTCTTTCTATTATTCTAACTCTAACATTATAACACTAACACTTAATATTCCAAATGTCTCTTCAAACTCAAGGTGAGTAAATCAACTTGAATTTCTTTACTTTGAACATAGAAAACCAGAGTTAAGCAGTCGTCAGAATAGTGCTATAGGACAAACTATGGGAAAACATGCCTTTAAAAATCTATAAAATCTTGCGGGGAAAATTTTGATCATCTGAATCATGATGACAAGAATGGCCAGAAAGAAATGGTGCAATCGAAACAATTAGTGGAAAGAAGCGCGACAACTGATAGGTGAGTAATCCAACTTAAATTTGTTCACTTTGAACATAGAAAAGCAACAATAAAACGGTCGCCGGGATAGTGCTGTAGGAGCAACTATCGGAAAAATGGTGCCTTTGAAAGTCCATGGAATCTTGCCGGAAAAATTTTGGTCATCGAAATTGTGCTGAAAAAGTTGTTGGAAAAGTGACGACAAGAATGGCCAGAAAGAAGTGGTGCAACCGAAATGATCACGGGAAAGAAGTTCACCACAAGTGGTGGTTACCGTGTAGAGGCGTGCTGCTACTGGAATGATCGACAAAAAAGAGGCTTGGTGTAGCTAGAACGATCACTGGAAAAAGGAATGGTGTCATCAGACGGTTTCTGTAATTGACAAGAATAATAACACTGCGAAAAGAAAGAAAACTCTGGCAAGGAGGCAATGCTGCCTACTTTGCTCAGACCATTGAAGCTTTGGTACCACGTTAAAAGCAAAGATGTATTGATGATTTGATGATGGTGTGGATACAAGATAAATCTTATAGGTGTCAAACACAGTACACATAGCTCTTCTCCAGTGTGGGACAATATCTATCTAAAGAACTTAGCTCTTCTTTTTAATGACTCTAGAGTTCTATTTGTAGATTTTGAGAAGAAGAAAAGGCTTCTTGTATTTCTGTATGTTTCTTACATCCCTAAGCAAAGGTATTTATACACTAGATCCTATGACTATTTTAGGAAGGTAAATAAATTACAATCAATTTACAATCAATCAGAATAAAATAAAATATCAATCAGAATCAAATCAACAGAATCAAATATTTCCTAATAATTAAGCCAATTAACACTCCCGCTCAAGATGGTGCAAAGATGTCGCACATGCCCAACTTGCAAACTAGTGTATGAAAAGTCCGTTTGTTGAGACGCTTGGTAAACACATCAACTAGCTGCTTTTCTGACGACACATGAAACAAGGTCAAGACACCACTCGTAACTTTTCTTTGATAATGTGTCGATCAATTTCAACATGCTTTGTTCGGTCATGTTGGACAGGATTATGAGAATGCTGATGGCAGCCTTGTTGTCACAATATAGGGAAAGTTTTCGCTTTTCAGAGTCTCAATCCCTTTAGTAATTTTAGTAACCAAAGATGTTCACAGACACCCTGGGCCGTAACTCTATATTTTGCTTCTGCACTTAATCTAGCAACTACACTTTGCTTTTTGCTTCTCCAAGTAACCAAATTCCCTCCTATGAGTGTACAGTAACCGGATATAGATCTTTTATCATCTAAAGATCCTCCCCAATCCGCATCTGTATATGCTTCTACCTGAAGGTGACCATGTTCGGAGAAAAACAGACCTTTGCCTGGAACAGACTTCAAATACTGCAAAATGTGAAAGACAACTTGCATATGAGGATCTCGGGGGTCATGCATGAACTGACTTACCAAGCTGACAGAGTAGTCAGGTCTAGTATGGGGGAGATAAATGAGTCTTCCAACCAACCTCTGATACCTCTCATTATCAACCGGCTCTCCAACTCCTGTTTCTAACTTGTGATTACTTTCAATGGGCGATACTGTTGGTTTGCAACCTATCATACCAATTTCTTTAGAGAGATCCAAGATATATTTTCTTTGAGATATAAAGATTCCTCTTTTTGATCTAGCAACCTCAATTCCCAAGAAGTACTGCAGTTTTCCCGGATCCTTGATCTCAAATTCCTGTGCCAATAGCTTCTTCAATCGATTCTATCTCCTCTTTGTCATCTCCTGTCATTACTACGTCATCAACATAAACTATGAGAAGAGTGAGTTTTCCTTTTTGATGTCTTATGAAGAAGGTATGATCAACATTACTTTGTTTTTTTGTGATGAAGTAAAGTGTTTCATTAAAGGCATCAAGAAGATGCAGAAAAAGTACAAAGTGAAAACCCTTAGTTAACTCCTAAATACAAAAAAGCTATAAAGTTGGGAGTTGACCAAGAACCAAAAGTATGACTATTAAGCCATAGTAAGAGAGCTAATGAAATCTAAAAGGGGAATAACATCATTTATAGGGGAAAGGTTTAACCAACTAAACAGGTCCATCAGACACTTAGATTTCAGAAGGCTGGTGGAAGTTGAAATGCTATCAAAACATCTGGTGTTCCTCTCTGTCCAAATACACCAACAAATACATGCTGGGATAATTTACCAGGTCTTCTTGATGGTTTTGCCAACTTTCCACGAGCACCAGCCTTCAACTGCTTCCTTGATATCCTGAGGAATAGACCAACTGAGACCAAAAACTGCTAAAAACATATTCCATATATCTGTTGCCACTGGACAGTGCAGGAAGAAATGGTTTAGTGATTCTGCATTGCTGTAGCACATGTAACATCTGTTTACTAGTTGAAAGTTTCTTCTGCATAAGTTGTCCTGGGCCAAGGTAGCATTCCTGAGAGCAATCCAAGAGAAGCACATTACTTTTGTAGGTAATTTTGACCTCCATATATGCGTGCCAATTCTGAATCATTCCATTTGATGCACACAATTTGCTATATCCAGCCTTCACTGTATATGTACCCTTGCAAGAATTACCCCACTTTAGGCTATCTGAGATTTGAGGGTTTATAGTGAAGCCTTCAATAATTCTGTAGAGGTCAAAGAGTTCATCAAGTTCCCAATCGTGCATGTTCTTCTGAAATGAGGTTCCCATATGTTCCCTACTCTATTCTGGGTTATTGTTGAGTTAGGTTCAATAGCTATCTGATATATGCCTATATATGCCAGGGTGTGAGTCTTTTTAGAGGTTGATTTTGGAGCCACCGATCCTTCCAGAATTTGACAGAGCTGCCATTCCCTACTCTGAAATATACCTCTTGAAAGAATTTCTCTTTCAGATTGTTAATATGTTTCCAAGGCCCTACTCCATATGGAGCTCTGTTTTGCTTTGTGCACCAATTGTGCAACTTCCCATACTTTGCTGTTACCACCTTCTTCCGTATGTTCGTGGTTTCTTGTGCATACCTCCACCACCACTTCAATAGAAGGCTTTTGTTGTGCTTTTGTAAATATCTAATAGCCAGTCCACCTTGGTTCTTTGGCATGATTACTTTGTTCGTAGCTAAAGGAGATTATCGCGTTGTAGAATCTGTCAAACCAAGCTCTAGGGATTGCTTCAGTCCATACATGGCTTTCTTCAGTCTGCACACCTTTCACTTGACTTTGTTCAGTATCAAATCCAGGAGGAATCTACCTATACACCTCTTCTTCTAAGTCTCCATGAAGGAACACATTCTTCACATCAAACTGTTGTAAGTCTCAATCAAGATTAGCCGCACAAGACAAAAGAATCCTGATAGTGTTCATTTTTGCAAAAGGGGCAAATGTCTCTTGATAATCCATAAGTCTGAGTGAATCCCTTAGCCACCAGTCTTGCTTTGAATCTTTCAATCGAGCCATCAACTTTGTGTTTTACAGTGAAGACCCATTTGCAGCCAACTAACTCTTGTATGGTGGTGAAATGACAAGTTCCCAAGTTTCATTTTTTGACAAGGCCTTCATTCTTCAATCATAGCTTGCTTCCATTTAGGATCTGCAAAAGCTTCTCTCCAATTCTAGGGAATTCACACAAAAGAAATAGACAAGACAAAAGCTCTACAGGAGGGAGACAAAAAATTATAGGAGACAAAATTAGATAAAAGGTGTTTGATGGTGCAAGATCTGACTCCTTTTCTGTGAGCGATAGGCACATCTAACTCATTAGTAAATGTAGATAACTCACCAGTAGAAGGAAGTTCAACTTTGGTAGATTGCATGATGGCTTATTCTGCTCTATTTCTCCTTGAGCAAGTTTTCAAATCAGCCTATCTAAACGCCCAAGATCTCCCCCTGAATTCTTTCTCCAATTTCACTTTTCCCTGTGACAATGTCATCAAGAGGCCCGGTAATGGAACTCGGTAGAATCACATCTTCCTCCTTACTGCTCTCCCCCGAAGAGGTGATGAGGTAATACTGAAATAGGGCTTAGATTCTCGAAAGGTAACATCTATTCTAACACGTAAAGGGAGGATGATAACATTTGTTGTCGGAGAATATTCAATGAAAAAACATTTTACAGCTCTAGGATCAAGTTTCTCATAATTTCTAGTGTGGACAAAGCAAACACACCCAAACACCCTTGGAGGAACAGTATATTCATTCTTACCCTTTGAAGCTTTCAGAGGACTTTGATTGAGGGGTTTAAGTGGCATCTGTTAATAAGATAGGCAACCATTAGAATAGCATCCCCCAGTAAGGTTTTGGTAGATACATGGTGAACATAAGAGATCTTGCTACTTCTAACAAATGTCTATTTTTTCTTTTAGCGACTCGATTTTGTGCACTAGTGTAAGGACAACTAGTCTGATGGACTATCCCATTGGACACCAAATAAGCACCAAATTTTTTATCCATGTATTCGCTGCCACTATCCCATTGGACTCCAAATAAGCACCAAATTTTTTATCCATGTATTCGCTGCCATTGTTCAGTTCTCAAGATTTTTATTATGACATCAAACTGAGTACAAATCATCTTATGAAATGACTGAAAACAAGAGAAAACAAGAGAAAACTTTAGTTTTGGCTTTTAACAAATATGCCCAAGTCATCCTAATGCAGCTTTCAATGAAAGTAACAAACCATCGATTACCAGACAAAGAAACAGTTTGAGTAGGACCCCATACATCAGAATAAATAGTCATAAACATAGTTGTGCTTCTATTATCACTCACAGAATAATAGTTTCTAGTATGTTTGGCATATTCACACGCATAACAGAACAAAGATTCAAATTCAGTCCTTGAAATCGGGATATAACTTCTTCAATACAAAGAATGATGGGTGTCTTAATCGTTTATGCCGTTGTATTATTTCTTGGTTGACATTCTTACTTTCCCCAAAAAAGGCTTGACCAGAGTTTGAGGCTCGCTTCCGGCGTTCTGTGTGATAAGAATGTGCCACCAAAACTTAAAGAAAAGTTCTATAGAGCGGTGGTCAGACCGAGTATGCTATATGGGATGAAGTGTTGGCCAATCAAGAACTCCCCGTATCCCGAAGATGAAGGTAGCTGAAATGAGGATGTTGAGATGGATGTGCGGGCATACCAGGTTAGATAGAATTAGAAATGAAGTTATTCGGCACAAGGTGGGTGTTGGCTCAAGTGGAGGACAAGATGCGGGAGGCAAGACTTAGATGGTTCGGCCATGTGAAGAGGAGATGCACAGATGCACCGGTGAGGAGGTATGAGAGGCTGGCATTGGAGGGCCAACGGAGATGTAGAGGTAGGCCGAAGAAGTATTGGAGAGAGGTGATTAAGCGAGATATGGCGTTGCTTCAGCTTGCTGAGAACATGGCCATGGATAGAAAGGTATGGAGGTTGAGAATAAAGGTAAAGGGTTAGGTAGCCGAGCAATGTACGTGTTCGTAGCAGTAGCTTCGATACATCACTTAGTGTCCTTTGTGTATTTTCGTATCCCTAGACTTTTGTTATTACTTGTTACTGCCTTTGTTTTGATTTTGTGTTTGCATTCCTTAGTGTTAGTTTTGTATTTTCGTTTCGGTGTTTAGATTTGGTTTGCTTGTTATTGCCCCTTGCATTTATCTTTCCTGGGCCGAGTGTCTATCGGAAACAACCTCTCTGCCTTCTTAAAGGTAGGGGTAAGGAATGCGTACACTCTACCCTTCCCAGACATCACTTGTGGGATTACACTGGGTATGTTGTTGCTTTATATAAAAGTCATCACGCAATCTACCACTGCCAATCCTTTTCCCTGTTTGAAGATCATGGAAAAGAAAATGTTCGAGAAAGAACTCGATTTTACAGTTAGAGCTTTGGTGATGGCACTAACAGATAAAAGATTGATAGGAAACTCCGGGACATGGATACGAATGATAGTTTAATATTAGGAGTACAAACGACAAAACCTATTCCAAAGATAAGTGTTAAAGAACCATTGGCTATTTTAACATTATCTCATTTGAGGCACGGAGAATAGTTTTGAATGCCTTTAGAAGAGCTTGCCATGTGTCTATTTGCACCAGAATCAACAATCCAAGAATTAAGGTGAGCAGCAAAGGCAATAGCTGATTGCACATAATTGGATGTGGCAACATTAGTGGAGTCAACTTTGGGTAGGAGGCGACGGAGAAGCTTAATTTCATCTAAAGACAAGATTTCTCCAGAAACCGTTTCCCTGAAGGTCTTCATATTCTCTGCCTAATCAAAAGAAAATTGCTCAAAAATAATATGTCCGGACGGAATCTTAACTCCGGTGAACGGAAAAATCAAAACGGGTAGGGATAGGCTCGGAATGTTCCAGTGACCCCAACAGAAAAGAAAATTTCAAAAAAAAAAAAACTTGTCGGAGTTTGTGTTGCAGTGGTTCTCGGCCTCTTTGATAAAAACGGAACTCTAGTGCTGCAAGGGAGATAACTCACCTATACCATGTAGATTTTGAGAAGAAGAAAAGGCTTCTTGTATTTCTGTGTGTTTCTTACATCCCGAAGCAAAAGTATTTATATACTAGGTTCTATGACTATTTTAGGAAGGGAAATAAATTACAATCTATTTATAATCAATTACATCAATCAGAATAAAATAAAATCTCAATCCGAATCAATTCTTTCCTAATAATAAATCCAATCAACAGTATCAAATCTTTCCTAATAATTAAGTCAATCAACACTATTACCATCTAGTATTATTACAATATTTAATGCATGTCGTCAGGATGTAGAATTAGCTCGTTGTACATCAAACAACACATCTCAAGACAGTAGAGAAGAACTCTTAAGTAAAAAAGTAAAACAAAATAAAGGAAAAGGAGGAAATCAATATGGTGGAAGAGACAGTTTCAAATTTTTTTTGTGCAGTTGAACAGAGCAAAAATCTTTCAAATAACCAACTGCTTATGTTTAGGTTGCATGTGCCATAGGTAAATATATTAATATGATAAATCCTTCGAAGCTTTTGAAGCCAGGACACTCAGTGTAATTATCAACTGGAAACTTCTATGATAAATAAACTTTCAACTCCATGAATCTCAAGGGTGTTATGAAATTTTCTATTGATGTGAAGTCAACACAAATGTTGCTCTAGAAAATTCATCCAGCCACTTTCATGCCCTATACCGATTAAAGTTCAATATCATTGGAGACTCTTATGAATTCCCGGTGAGTATATTTGATCTATTCTTCTTTCTGAATAAATAGCAATTCATGGAAGAATCTAAGAACAAGAAAGTAAGTTTTTATTCTTAAGGTGACTCTAAAATCTAGACCACAGTTAAGCTGCACCTGTTTTCATACCTTGCTCAACCTTGTTTATTTACTTATTGTGATTGAAGGTTTATATTCTCATTAATATGTTTTTAGGAACAACAAAGTTGAAAGAATTACACGGCACAGCTCATATTAGTGCATTATCCGGGACATGGGGATATGACCCTAATGGAGAAGTATTTCAGGCGTATAAAATGAACTTCTCTTGCAACATACCAGAAGTGAATTATTCCAGCTTTGTCCTTTTGCTTCAATCAGAACTAGATGATGATGTGGGAAATGTGGAAGTTGAACTCTTCTTAGTCTCCAAGTTTGTCCAATCATCTGTGTCGCATTGTGGGAAACTCCATTTGGATGCCCAACAGGTTGGAACCAAGCCACAGAATTGAGTTTATATAATTCTATCATGTTGGTGTTTCATATTTAACAAGCATTAAACAATTTCATTGTCAGGTGGCAAAAGCAAAACTTTTCCAAGAACTATTCTTTAATGGGGTGTTTGGTAAATTGTTTGTTAAATCATCGGGTAGAAGGAAATTTCTACTTGAGACAGATGAATCTTTATGGGAGCCATCGAACATGTACTTGCTACTACCACTGGATCCTTTAGATTCAAGTTGTGAACCTTGTAGAATAGATTGGGGAGGAATTGAATCTTCTGTGTCAGTTGTGACATTTTTGAAAAGAAATGCTTGGTTAAATGCTGAACAATCTGAAACTACCCGGAAGAATTCCTTAGTTGATAGGACCGCATCGTTTATGGTAGATCTCGATCAGACAGATTTGATTCACTTCGCCAATATGTCAGTCTGTAGAAGCAAGCTTACGGACATGGTTGTTGTGGCCATTCATACTGGAAGAATCTATTCTGTTCTGGATGCTGTTGCCAATACTTCTGCAGAGAGCCCCTTCGAAGTAAATTCAGAAGCTACCCAGTCACCCTTTTCATCATTTGCTGACTATTTCCATAAAAAGTAGGAAACTTCTACCTAAATTACTATTTCTTATTTATTGTTTGAAAAGACCCGAGTATGTTAAATTAGCAATGTTTTTTTTCTGCTTCTGTTTATTAGGTATGGAATTGTTTTACTGTATCCTGGACAGCCTTTGTTGCTGCTAAAGCAAAGCCATAATGCATACAATCTTCTTGTGGATTTTCAAAAAGAAGGTTTGTCAAGTTATTGCTGTTCTTGGTTATTATAAGTAGGCCATCTCTTTTGGAATTTATCATTTTTAGAAGTACAAGACACACTAGCATGTGTTGAACATTTCTATTACAGCCTGCCTAGGAGTTTCCTTCTAGTAAACAAGGAAAGAAAGTAGCAAACAGATTTAAATATATTAGCTTTGTGCCATTTAAGTTTTTCTTTTTGATAGGTTTTTAGTTCTAAATAAATTCCTGACAATGGTTTTCTTGAAACATATTCTCGGTACAACTCCATTAAATCCCCATTAATGGAGTGATCCACGTCTTTACCCCTAGTTAGGTTCTAAACATGTTTGCTATAGGTTGCAGAGCATGGAAATTTGGGGGAGGTTCTTCTACTTATTACCGGTGACAAACCATGTGCAGAGATTGTGTGAACTTCGTTGGAGATAGATGATATTGTTTTGAGAAATGCTAAGCGCCAAAGTAGTTGTGTTCTCTCAACTGAATCCAATAGCAGTTTGCCTTTTCCCGATTATAGGATCATAGCATGGCCTTTGGATCACATTAAATCCCATGCGTGCTTAATCTGTAAATAGGCTAAATATTTTTTTTTTTTTGGTAAATAGGCTAATTTATGTTAGCAATTGCAGAAAGACATTAGCATGCGTCCTTCATAACCTCTTTAAAATGTATTAGCTATTTCTATTTTTTACCCATTGACATAAGTAAAGTTTTAATTGCTTGAATTAAAATAGTTCTTTATATCCAACTGAAGTTATTTTAGGCGGCTGTGGACTTTCTGCTGTGTGATTAGTAATTTGTACGAGAAATAAAGGCACTGGAGAAATATTTTATTGATATTATATCGTCTTACACTGAGCCCTATCTATATATAGACATTACATAACACTAATACTTATTCTCCAACGTGGGACACTAATATATTACTATCTAACACTCCCCCTTAAGCTGGTGCATATAAGTCATATGTACCGAGCTTGTTACAAATGTAACTAATACGAGGACCAGTGACACTTGGTAAAAATATCTACAAGCTGATCATTTGACTTCACGAAATTATAACGTCTCCTGAGAGTATCTTCTCTTTGACGAAGTGACAGTCAATCTCAATGTCTTTAGTCCTCTCATTGAATACTAGATTTGATGCTACATGAATGGCAGCTTGATTATCACACACAAGTTCCATCTGACTAATCTCTCCAAACTTTAGTTCTCTGAGGAGCTGTTTGACCCAAATTAGGTTACATGTTGCCACAACCATTGCTCGATACGCTACTTCTGCACTAGAGCGGGCGATCACATTCTGTTTCTTCCTCTTCCAAAACACCAAATTATCTCCTACTAAAACACAATATTTAGACGTAGAACGTCTATCAGAAGGTGATCCTGCCCAATCGGCATCTATGTATCCAACAATTTGCAGATGGCCTCGATCCTCAAACAACCGTCCTTTGCATGGGGATGATTTTATATAACAAAGAATTTGGACAATTGCATCCCAATGACTATCATAAGGACAGTCAATAAACTGACTTATAACACTCACAAGAAAGGAAATATCAGGTCTAGTCACTGTGAGGTAATTCCACTTCCAACTGGCCGCCTATATCTTGCAGGATCCCTAAAAGTTTCCCTTGTTCTAGCAGAAGTTTGGCATTTGGATCCATAGAAGTGTCAATGGGTCTACAATCCGTCATTTCTATCCCCTCAAAAATGTCTAAGTCATATTTCTGCTGTGAAATAGCAATACCTGAGCTAGACTAAGCGACCTCAATACTTAGAAAATACTTCAATCTGCCCAGATCCTTAGTCTGGAAGTGCTGAAAGAGGTGTTGCTTCAAACTAGTGATACTATCTTGATCATTGCCCGTAAATATGGTATTATCAACATAAACCACCAAATAAATATACAGATTTGAAGCAGAATGCCGATAAAATACAGTGATTAGCTTTACTACGAGTCATGCCTAATAATTGTACGGAATTACCAAACCAGGCTCGAGGAGATTGTTTTATACCATAGAGTGACCAACGCAATTGTCATACAAGACCACTAGACTTCCCATGAGCAACAAAACCAAGTGGTTGTTCCATATAAACTTCATCCTTAAGATCACCATGAAGAAAAACATTCTTAATGTCCAACTGATAGAGAGAGGACAATGGCGAACAACATCCATGGATAGAAAGAGATGGACTGGAGTATCACTATTATCAAGTCCTAATATCTGACTATACCCCAAAGCAACAAGCGGGCCTTAAGGCTTAAGCCGATCAATCTGGTCATCTGGACCAACTTTGGCTGCACAAACCCAACAACAACCGACAATAAATTTACTTGAAGGAAGAGGAACAAGTTCCCAAATACCACTCGCTTGTAAAACATACATCTCGTCAATCATAGCTATCGCCATCCTGGATGAGACAATGCTTCACCTATGGGCTTAGGGATGGAAATAGAAGACAAAAAAGATACAAAAGCATAATAGGGTGATGACAGACAATGATAACTTAAACTGACATAATATGGATTAGGATTAAATGTGGACTACATACCTTTGCGAAGTGCAATCGGTGGACTAGAAGGAGACAAGTCGGCGGTAGGAACAGGGCCAGGTGCAGGACGTGAATCAACTAGGTCTGATGCTGGACGCGGACGACGACGATAAATCAAGAGTGGTGTTCCTGTGGTTGGAGATCTAGGAGGAGCAACACTAGATTCCTTAAATATCGGTATCGGTAAGACTTTTGTGGCCGAGGATATAGGAGGAGCTATAATAAACTCCTCAAGAATCGGTATATGTAAGACCTCAGATATATCAAGGTGGTTAGAAGAGGTAAAGTAAGGCCGAGACTCACAAAAAATGACATCAGCTGATATAAGGTACCTAGGAAGATCAGGTGAGTAGTAACGATATCCCTTTTGAACTTGAGAATAACCAAGAAAGACACACTTGAGAGCACGAGGAGCGTACTTATCTTCTTTTTTGGAGCTAACTTATAAGCATGTGTTCCCAAAACCACGATGGGGGAGAGAGTATAAGGGTGACTGAGGAAAAAATACTGAATGCGGAATCCTATAACAAGCCGTGAGAACTGCATCGCCCCAAAAAACGCAGCGGAACATGGGACTCTATGGGAAATGTGCCAGCAATTTCAGTGAAGTGCCTATTCTTTCTATTTGTTATCTCATTCTACTGAGGGGTATACAAACAAGATGTTTGATGAATAATTTCCTGAGAAGTCATAAACTGTTGAATTGGAGGATGATTTTTCTAAGGCATTATCATTGCAGAAGATGCGAATAGAGACGCCTAACTGATTTTTTTTTTCAGCACAAAAACTCTGGAATGCAGAAAACAACTCAGAACGATCTTTCATTAGAAAAATCCAAGTATATCTTGTTACCATCTCAAAAAAAAAAATCCAAGTATATCTTGAGTAATCATCAATGAAACTAACAAAATAACAAAATCCTAAAGTTCAACAGACTCTACTTGGAACCCATATATCCGAATGAACTGAAGAAAAAATAGACTTTGCACGACTCTCAACACTACGCGACAAAGTGGCTCGGGGGTATGTTTCCTAAGTTGACACGACTCACAATCTAATATAGACAAACTAGACAAACTAGGCACCATCTTTTGAAACATGGATAAACTCGGATGTCCTAAACGTCTGTGAATTAGGTCTGGAGGATTGTAACTGGACATGCTATGGAGGGATTGAGTGAGTCAAGGTAGTAAAGGCCTTGTGATTCACGCCATGTGCCAATCGTCTATCCCGTACTGCGGTCCTGCATAACAAAAGAATCATGCATAAAATATAGACTACAATGGAGTGCACGAGTCAACCGACTAACAAATGCAAGATTAAAAGGACAGCCAGGGACATAAAGAACAAAATCTAAAGTGACAAAGGATAATGGATTAGTTTGTCCAACTTCTTTTGCTTTTGTTTGGATTCCATGAGCTAAAGTAACATTAGGAAGAGATTGAGAATAAACAATATTTGACAAAAGTAACCTGTTACCAGAAATATGATCAGAGGCGCCTGAGTCCATGATCCACGGTCCTAGAGTACCAGACTGGAAAACACAAGCAAAGAAATTACCAGCAACATGAGTATCTATCTAAGCTATAGAGGCTACTTGTGGAGGTGTCCGCTTACTTGCTCGATACTGAAGGAATTCATTTTATTCCCCTTCAGACAAAGAAAACCCCTAGTTACTTGCAGTCTCGGTTTGAGCAACACGAGCATTTTTAGGTGGTTGACCATGCAAAGAGTAACATACCTCACTGGTGTGTCCAAGCTTAGTAGTTCCTGGGTCAAGACCTTCCAAAACGACCTCCTCCTCGTCTATTCTCCATAGTTAGAGATGCCCAATTTTCCCGGGATGCGACAACAGAGAAGTCAATTGTCTGTGATGAGATCACTGTGTGATTGGCATTGCAGCAAGGCGAAGCAATCGAGAGAATAATTCATCAATTGTAGGGACAATCGGACTAGTCAAAATCTGGTCGCGTATTTAATCAAGGTCATTAAAAAGTTCAGCGAGTGTAAGAACTAGAAACATCTTCTGTTGTTGCTTTTCAACACTAGCAGAAACTGACATCAACTTCTCAAATTCGTCCATGACTGCCTGTACTTGTCTCAAGTAAGTAGACATTCTTGTTTTTTCAAGTTTGTCATCCACGATATCACATCATAGAAACGAGATGTCACTAGTGTATAAAGTGCGAGTCTTTTCCTAAACTAAATGACATTTTTTGGAATGGACGAAATAAGAGCATCTAGATCGTCACATGATACTACATAACCGAGCATCCATCTTCTCAAAGTGCTTTGGCCTTTTAATCTCCCTCTCTAGACTTTTTAGTTAGGTGATCTTGAATACTTTCACCCTTGCACCACAACTCAACCGAGGAAACCCAAGCTAAGTAGTTTGAGCTTCCAATATTTCGAAGTAATGATAACACCTGAACTTCTAGAACTTGTATTTTTAGAACCAAAAACATCAGATCCCAAAGAAATCTTTGGAAGTAAATTATCACCAAATATCGAAATAATCAACTGTAACTTGCTGAAACAGGCGAAGGAAAAGCTGCCGGAAAAAATCATTGTTGCTGCCGGATCTTAGAACTGTTGCCGGAAAAATAAAGTTGTTTTCTGTAAGTGACAAGCTGAGTGAGTAGGCTCGGTTTGAGAGAAAAATAGGAACTTGTCAGATAAGATTATTCTCTTTACCAAACATATGCGGATCCAATCACGATCTTATATATAAGAAGAACAAAAGATCTTGGAAATCTCCGCCAGAAAATAGAAAAATGGTCGGAATTTGATGTAATCTGGATAGGTAGGCTCGAAATCACCTCCTGAGTAAGCAGTCCTGAATAATCTCTGCAAGAAACTGGCCGAAAGGTGGTACATGCGCCGGCGCATGTACTTGGCGCCTGTACTGATCTCGCCGGAAAATTTCCCCTTCTTTTCGGCGCATGAAAGTGCGTGGGGAAGATTTTTTCGGTGGGGTTTGTTGGGTTTGGTCGCGGGACAACGGGGGACCTTGTGGTGGTGTTGGTTTATGCATAACACTGGTAAAAATTGGTTTTGACGCAACCGTCATTGGAATATTTGCACTATGAGTGTTTCTTCCCGGCACGGAAGAAATATTTTATTGATATTATATTGTCTTACATTGAGCCCTATTTATATATAGATACTCCCTCCGTTTCAATTTATGTGAACCCATTTGACAGGGCACGGAGTTTAAGAAAAGAGAGAAAGACTTTTGAACTTATGGTGTAAAATGAGGCACATATATTTTGTGTGGCTATAAATCATTGCATAAAGGTAAATTGTTTCCAAATAGGGAAATGGGTCATTCTTCTTGACACGAACTAAAAAGGAAATAGGTTCTCGGAGGGAGTATTACATAACACTAATACCTAATCTCTAATGTAGGACGCCAGTATAGTATATTACTATATACATTACTCTCTAACAATTTGTAAACACATGCTACAAAAATCTGATCTGACACCATATCTTTAGATGTATATAATTGAAACTGAACTTGTTCTGGCAACATTTCTACAATCATATTGGAAGTAAAGTTTGACAATGAAGATAACTATTGAAGTTCAAAGTTGGTAAAGTTTTACCTGGGTTCTTTAGAAAGAATTGATATACATTGAACTTGTCACTGTACCTAATAGGTGCATTGAGCTCAATGTTTCATATTACATAAAGTTGATGTTCAGAGATTCTTTGAGCAGGCGTTTCCTGTGGAACAAATTCGAAAGATAGTAAAATGGTGGTCCAAAAGCCGCTGAATAATGTTCACATGCCACCAGAACTTCTGGTGGGTATAGACATTCGGATAGACATCTTGAAATCCTTCTACTTGCTACCCTCATTAATGCACCGTCTGGAGTCCCTGATGTTGGCTAGCGAGTTGAGGAAAGAGATAACAAGTCATTCAGGCGATTTACATATATCAAGCTCATTGGTTCGTCCTATCATTTGCTCAACTATCTGAATAACTCTTAGACATTTGTCTAACTAAATATCCTTCATGGTCAGATTCTGGAAGCTCTTACTAGTCTAAGATGCAATGAGAGTTTCTCCATGGAACGTCTGGAGTTGCTTGGAGACTCAGTTCTGAAGTATGCTGTTAGTTGTCACCTCTTTCTTAAATATCCCAAGAAGCATGAAGGGCAGCTATCTGATCAGCGTTCATGGGCTGTTTCTAACTCAACCCTCCATAAAGTGGGAACTAGTCGTCATTTGCAGGTATGTAAAGCTTTGTCTCCATAATAGAATTTATTACTTTATCAAAAAAAGAGTGTGTTTTCACCCGTTAACTCGATAAAAAGAGAGTGCTAGATTGGGACAATGCTGACACATATGTCTTTTCACTTTCCACATGTAAAAATATGTAATGGTAGCTAAAAGAACTAGAGAGCTAGAGCGAAATTCTTTTAGCCAGTGAAGAACGATTTCAGTGTTTCAAATAAAATAGAAGTTGTAAAAGCGTAAGAACTATATAGAACCACCTTTGGCCGGTCCCACATTTTCCAATCCTTTACCTAGCTGCATCAATTAGAGTGATCCCGAACTATGTCCATCGAAGTCATAAGTCAATATGGAGCATTTTTTAATGAGTAATAAAGGAATATTAGTGATTATAAACAACCAGCACTAAGGAAATGTTGGGGCAAATGTGCATCCAAAAGAGAACCTTATAATATGTGTAAACTAAGCAAGTCAACTATTGTTTCCGGCTCTAAAACATATGTCGTAGTTTTGGTGCACCAAAGATTAAGCAGAAACATACACCTGAGCTTAAGATTAATAACATTGTCCCTCTTGTCTTCAAAAACTCTCGCGTTTCCTTCTCCCCATATGACCCACCATACCACCATAGGAATGCTTTTTCCAGGCTTCTTTGGAAGATTTTTGAAGGTCCAGTCTATGCCAGGATAGCTAAAATTCCAATGTATTATTTGGCATACACCATTGGATTCCCGCAACAGCAAAAAAGAGATGCAAAATCTGTTGGGAGGAGCTGCAATGGAGGAATAAATGGCTAACTTCTTCCGCCTCCTCTTCACAAGGAGCACATCTGTTGTAAAGAGTAATGTCTCTCTTTTGAAGATTATTGTGAGAAAGCACGGGAGAAAATATATTATTGATGTATATACATATGTTACAATGAGCCCTATATATATACACACATAACATGTCCTACTCCTAACATATATTGGATTAGGGTTATTTATTTACTCCTATTTACATGACTATTCTAACACTCCCCCTCAAGCTGGTGCATATAAATCATATGTACCAAGCTTGTTACATATGTAGTTAATACGAGGACCAGTGAGGGACTTGGTGAAAATATCTGCAAGCTGATCATTCGACTTCACAAACTTTGTAGCAATATCTCCCGAGAGTATCTTTTCTCTAACAAAGTGACAGTCAATCTCAATGTGTTTAGTTCTCTCATGGAACACTGGATTTGACGCAATATGAAGAGCAGCTTGATTATCACACACAAGTCCCATCTGACTAATCTCACCAAATTTCAACTCCTTGAGCAACTGTTTGATCCAAATTAGCTCACATGTCGCCATAGCCATTGCTCGATATTCTGCTTCTGCACTAGACCGAGCAACCACATTCTGTTTCTTGCTCTTCCAGGACACCAAATTTCCTCCTACCAAGACACAATATCCAGACGTAGAACGTCTATCAGAAGGTGATCCTGCCCAATCAGCATCTGAGTATCCAACGATCTGCTCATGGCCTCGACCTTCAAACAATAAACCTTTGCCTGGAGCTGATTTTATATACCGAAGAATGCGAACAACTGCATCCCAATGACTATCACACGGAGAATCCATAAACTGACTCACAACACTCACAGAAAAGGAAATGTCAGGTCTTGTCACTGTAAGGTAATTTAATTTACCAACCAACCGTCTATATCTTGCAGGATCGCTAAGAGGTTCCCCCTGTCCTGGCATAAGTTTAGAATTCGGATCCATCGGAGTGTCAACCGGTCTACAACCTGTCATTCCTGTCTCTTCAAGAATATCTAAGGCATACTTTCGTTGTGAGATCACAACACCTGAGCTAGACTGAGCGACCTCAATACCCAGAAAATACTTTAGTTTGCCCAGATCCTTAGTCTGAAAGTGTTGCAAGAGATGTTGCTTCAATTTAGTAATACCATCCTGGTCATTGCCGGTAATAACAATGTCGTCAACATAGACCACCAGATAAATACAGAGACTCGAGGCAGAATGCCGATAGAATACAGAGTGATCAGCTTCACTCTGAATCATGCCAAATTCTCGAATAACTGTGCTGAACTTACCAAACCAGGCTCGAGGAGACTGCTTTAGACCATAAAGTGACCGACGCAAGCGACATACAAGGCCACGAGACTCCCCCTGAGCAACAAACCCAGGTGGTTGCTCCATATAAACTTCATCCTCAAGGTCACCGTGTAAAAAAGCATTCTTAATGTCCAGCTGATAGAGGGGCCAATGGCGAACAGCAGCCATGGATAGAAAAAGGCGGACTGATGCTATCTTAGCCACAGGAGAGAAGGTATCACTGTAATCGAGCCCAAATATCTGAGTATATCCTTTGGCAACAAGACGAGCCTTAAGACGATCAACCTTACCATCCGGACCAACCTTGACTGCATACACCCAACGACAACCAACAGTAGATTTACCTGAAGGAAGAGGGACGAGCTCCCAAGTACCACTCGTATGTAAAGCAGACATCTCGTCAATCATAGCCTGTCGCCATCCTGGATGAGACAATGCTTCACCTGTAGACTTAGGGATGGAAACAGAGGACAAAGAAGATAGAAAAGCATAATAGGGTGATGACAAACGATGATAACTCAAACCGACATAATGGGGATTAGGATTAAGGGTGGCCCGTATACCTTTCCGAAGTGCAATCGGTTGATTAAGAGGAGACAAGTCCGCAGTATTAGCAGGGTCAGGTGCAGGACGTGAATCAGCTGGACCTGATGCTGGGCGCGGACGACGATGATATGTCAAAAGTGGTGTTCCTGTGGCAGGGAGTCTAGGAGGAGCCACACTAGACTCCTCAACGGTTGGAATGGATAAGACTTCTATAGCGGAAGGTGAAGGAGGAGCTATAGGAGACTCGGGTAAGACTTCTGTGGCGGAAGGTGAAGGAGGAGCTATAGTAGACTCCTTAAAGGTCGGTATAGGTAAGACCTCAGATATATCAAGGGGGTCAGAAAGGTCAGAAGAGGTAAAGAAAGGTTTAGACTCAAAAAATGTGACGTCAGAGGACATAAAGTACCTACGAAGATCAAGTGAGTAACAACGATATCCCTTCTGAACACGAGAATAACCAAGGAAGACACACTTGAGAGCACGAGGAGCTAACTTATCTTTCCCAGGGGCTAGGTTATGAACGAAACAAGTGCTCCCAAAAACACGAGGGGGAACAGAGTATACGGGTGATTGGGGAAACAATACTGCATACGGTATCTGATTCTGGATGGGAGAGGAAGGCATCCGATTAACTAAATAACAAGCTGTGAGAACTGCATCGCCCCAAAAACGCAGCGGAACATGAGATTCAATGAGAAGTGTGCGAGCAGTCTCAATGATGTGCCTATTCTTTCTCTCTGCAACCCCATTTTGCTGAGGGGTATAAGGACAAGAGGTCTGATGAATAATTCCTTGAGAAGTCATAAACTGCTGAAATTGAGAGGATAAATATTCTAAGGCATTATCACTGCGAAAAGTGCGAATGGAAACACCAAATTGATTTTTAATTTCAGCACAAAAATTCTGGAATATAGAAAACAACTCAGAACGATCTTTCATTAAGAAAATCCAAGTACATCTTGAATGATCATCAATAAAACTAACAAAATAACGAAATCCCAAGGTTGAACTGACTCTACTAGGACCCCATATATCAGAGTGAACTAAAGAAAAAATAGACTCTGCGTGACTCTCAATACTACGAGGATAGGAGGCTCGGGTATGTTTCCCGAGCTGACATGACTCACACTCTAATGTGGATAAACTAGACAAACCAGGCACCATCTTCTGAAGCTTGGATAAGCTTGGATGTCCTAAACGTCTGTGAATTAGGTCCGGAGGATCTGTAACTAGACATGCCTTGGAGGATTTTAGGGAGTTAAGGTAGTAAAGCCCTTCTGATTCAAGTCCTGTTCCAATCGTCTGCCCTGTACTGCGGTCCTGCATAATAAAAGAATCATCAATAAAATATATACCACAATGGAGGGCACGAGTCAAACGACTAACAGATGCAAGATTAAAAGGACAGCCAGGGACATAGAGAACGGAATCTAGAGTGACAGAGGGTAGGGGATTCGCTTGTCCAACTCCTTTTGCTTTGGTTTGAGACCCATTGGCTAAAGTAACAGTGGGAAGAGACTGTGAATACGCAATATTTGACAAAAGTGATTTATTACCAGAGATATGATCAGAAGCGGCTGAGTCCACAACCCATTGTCCAGGAGGACTAGACTGGGAAACACAAGCAAAAGAATTACCAGCAACAGAAGTATTAGTCTGAGCAACAGAAGCTACTTGTGGAGATGTCTGCTTACTTGCTCGATACTGAAGGAACTCATTATACTCCCCTTCAGATAAAGAAAATCCCTGGTTACCTGTAGTCTCAGTCTGAGCAACATAAGCATTTTTGGTTGGGCGGCCATGTAAAGAATAGCATACATCACGAGTGTGTCCAAGTTTATGACAATAGGAGCACTTGGGTCTAGATCTTCCAAAACGACCTCCTCCTCGTCTATTCTCCATAGTATGAGATGCCCGATTGTCCACTGATTGGGATACGAGGACAGATGAGTCAAGTGTCTGTGATGAGCTCACTGGGTGACTAGGTGCTGCAGCAAGGCGAAGTAATCGAGAGAATAATTCATCAACTGTGGGGACGGTTGGACTAGCCAAAATCTGGTCACGTACTGAATCAAGGTCATTAGGGAGTCCAGCGAGTGTAAGAACTAGAAACATCTTCTGTCGTTGCTCTTGTTGTTTTTCAATACTAGCAGAAACTGGCATCAACGTCTCAAATTCTTCCATGACTGCCTGAACTTGTCCCAAGTAAGTAGACATATCTAATTCCTGTTTCTTCAAGCTTGTCATTCGCGATATTACATCATAGAAACGAGATATGTCATTAGTGTATAGATTACGAGCCTTTTCCCAAACTAAATAACATGTCTGGAATGGACGGAACAAGGGCATCAACTTGGAATCAATAGATCGCCACAGGATACTACATAACTGAGCATCGACCTTCTCCCACTGTGTTTTGGCCTTTTCATCACCTTCGCTAGCCTTTTTTGTTAAATGATCTTGAACTCCTTGACCTTTACACCACAACTCGACAGATGAAGCCCAATCTAAGTAGTTTGAACCTCCCATTAAAGGTTCTGAGGTAATCATAACACCGGAACTGCCAGAACTCGGGTTTCTAGACCCGAAAGCATCGACTCCCAAAGACATGGTTGGATTATCACTAAATAACAAAAAAGAATCAACTGAAAATTCTCTGAGACAGATGAAGAAAACACTGTGTTTGCCGGAAAAGTACTGTAGCTGCCGGAAAAATCAGTGTAGTCGCCGGAAAAACTCAAAGTGGTCGGAATTAAAAAATAAAAATATGGACAGGCTCGGAATTGCAGGGCGATCCAACTGTCCTGAAGAAGCGAAGCCGAAAAATGGCCGGAAGAGGCCTCACGCGCCGGCGCGTGGGACAGACGCGCCGCCGGCGGCAGAGTTCCGACAGGCGCGTGACGGCGCGTGGAGGGCTATTTTCCGGTGATTTTTTTTTTGGGGTTTGGTCGGATCTCTCTTGGGAACCTTGTGGTGGTGTTGGATTTTGCACAACACTGTTAATTAGTGACTTTGACGCAATAAGTCACTTAGGTCACCGGACAATTGCACGGTGACTGAGTTCTTTCTTCCCGGAAGTCGCTGGAATGATGCACAGCGATATGTTTCTCACTAAAGCTCTGATACCATGTGAGAAAGCACGGGAGAAAATATATTATTGATGTATATACATATGTTACAATGAGCCCTATATATATACACACATAACATGTCCTACTCCTAACATATATTGGATTAGGGTTATTTATTTACTCCTATTTACATGACTATTCTAACAATTATCAAGAGTGAGACATTTTCTATATGCCACAATCCAAGAAAAACATTTAATTTTTAAAGGTGTTTTGTTCTTCCGAATAGACTTCCATGGTTATGTTAAGAGGGAGTACTGCTTGTCTAGGTCGTATACTTTTCACAGAGAAGGTTCTTTTTTTTGGATTTCCAGGATAAGGAATCTGGAAGAGAAGTCAGTGGGGGTAGAGAGTTAAGAAGACCCTTCAGACTCCAGAATTCTCCAATTTTCCAATCATTGCAGATTTCTTCCAAAGGGAATGAACCATCCCCGGGGAGTCCAATGTTCTACAATTGAAGAAGTCGATACGAAGCATTAAAAGTTTGCCGGTGAAAATCGGGAGTAAATAACAAATTTTGCTTATTATTAGCATGAATAAGATATTGATTACTTGGGATGGATGAATTAGGATTCATAAGAGAGTCTATGGCACATAAGTCAAGGCAAAAATGTCGTTAATAGCTTTTACGAACCGTTTGAAGCTTATCTTAGAAAATAAGCAGTAAATAGCTTGGCTTTCTTAGTGTTTACTTGGATAATATGCCAATTACTTGGTTTGAGCGAGGATTGCAAAAATTAGGCCTTGCTGGAGGATCTAATCACGGAAATTGGGATATTCCACAATAATCACAAAAAGGGAACTCTCTTGCAGTTTGATCCTTTGTCCGTGTCTCTTTGGTTTGTAGTTACTTTTGTTGAAAACCTCCAAAGTTGAAGCCAATTTGGGATTAGCTAAGTAGTGAAATTATGCAAAGCTGAAATTTGGGAGTTGGTAGAAGAGCTTGAACTAAGCACCGTTCTAAGTCAGGGGTTGTAATATTATTGAACTCACCAGGAATTTTCATCCTATTTTGGTTGTAAGAGAAGTCATGGGCAAATATTCAGTGGTATCAACTGATCTTATGTAGACTTGCTTACACAACAAAGGTGCTGATAGTATCACAAGTTTGCTAGTCATTTTAACTTAAAAAAGACAGACATGGTGCTAGATGGTGGGAACTTGCTACAGGCTAAGCCGTTTTTATATATCAACCTGTTCACAACATGGGTTGCTGTCTTCTGGTTTTTAAGCACTTTCGTCATGGCATATTGAAATCCAACTTGTTTTGTTAATCCTCAAAGAAATGTGGATGCTATATCCTTTCCACCTGCCAATTTTAAATTGCCCTTTTTTCCTGTATGCCTCAAATAATTTGACATCTGATTAGTTATTCTCTCACTTCCATTTCTAATCATGCTTTACATGTCTAATTACAGGGCTATATAAGGGATGGAGCATTTGATCCACGCCGATGGACTGCTCCTGGACAGCTTTCCCTTCGGCTTTGTCCTTGTGACCATGGGGTTGAGACGTCAGAAGTGCCTTTGGACAAGAAATTTTTGACTGAAGATCCCAAAGTAGTAGTTGGGAAGCACTGTGATAGAGGACATAGGTGGATGGGCTCAAAAACAATATCTGACTGTGTCGAAGCGCTGATAGGTGCATACTACGTTGGTGGTGGGTTTATTGCTGCCCTGAAATTGATGAAATGGCTTGGTGTTGAAGCTGAACTTGAACCTTCATTAGTAGAGGATGCGATCAAAACGGCATTTCTTTACTCCTATACCCCTAAAGCTAAAGATATTGAAGACCTTGAGTTGAAGCTTAGCTATAAATTTTCTGTCAAGGGATTGCTACTAGAAGCTATAACACATGCTACTGTGCTAGAAGTGGACGTTAGTTACAATTATCAGGTCGGTTAAAGAATAGTCCCTAATTTAGATATAAATATGAATTAATGCTGATTATACATCTCAATAGAGTTGAAGGGAGCCTTGGCGTAACTGGTAAAGTTGCTGCCATGTGACCAGGAGGTCATGGGTTCAAGCCGTGGAAACAACCTCTTGCAGAAATGCAGGGTAAGGCTGCGTATAACAGACCCTTGTGGTCCAGCCCGGGCTTCCCTTTTTTTCTATATGTACCAATAGACAGTTGTTTCTTAAGATATTGCCTGTTTTTAGCTTTAGACTTATTTTCTTGTATGTGGCAGAGACTTGAATTTCTCGGCGACTCAGTACTGGACATTCTCATTACCTGGTACCTTTACCAGAAGCATAAAGATATTGATCCTGGGGAACTGACAGATTTGCGCTCTGCTTCTGTCAATAATGATAATTTTGCTTATGCTGCTGTGAAGAGGGAGCTTCACGTCCATCTTCAACATCACTCTGGATATCTTGAAAGTGAAATATCAGCATTTGTGAAGTTGGTCTCTGATTCTTGTTCACTCCAAGGAAACAAAGCCCCAAAGGTTCTTTACTGTTTCTTGACGGACATTTCACTGTAACCATATGTTATTAATCTCAATGCCAACTGTAGTCTTGAATGTCTTCCTAGGATACAAAATTGTTCAGCATATGTTACATTAATCCACTGCTATATATGAAAGTCTTTATAGCAGGCTGCTTGTATTCATGGGATATTAATTTGTTATAGGTACTTGGAGACTTGGTGGAGAGTATTGCTGGAGCAATACTGATTGATACTAAGCTTAACCTGGATGAAGTTTGGAAGATCGTCAAGCCACTATTATCTCCCATCGTGACTCCTGATAAGCTCGAACTACCTCCGTTGCGTGAGCTCATAGAATTGTGTGACTCGCTTGGCTACTTCTTGAAAGACCATTGCATGGTGAAGGGGGATACCGTGCATGCAGAGCTTAGGTTACAGCTGAAAGATGAGTTGCTGGTTGCTGAGGGATGTGGACAAACTAGAAAAAATGCAAAGGGGCAAGCAGCTCTGAAATTATTGAAGGACTTAGAGGTATGTCTTAGCCAGGAAGATGATTCTTATCCTAAGTTTGGTCCTTTTAATTAATGGGCCATTATTCACATGGTAGAAACAGCCTTAGGTAATGTGGTAAGAAAGATAAGAAGAAAGAAACTCATGCTAGGCTTTGTTGTGCTTTTGTTGGTGAAAGTTACCATTGCAACTACTGATGTTGCAATGTTTAACTCTCTTGTCAGTGAGGCATTCTTCTTGTTCTTTTGTTTTGTTTCTGAATTTTTTTTTCGTTTCTTGGGTTCAAGTGGAGACCAATGAGTTGGTTGCTTTCCGAGTTGCCTCATGTCTATCGAAGTACTATAACTGAAAAGAGAATGTGTAATTAACTAGTTTTTATTTTATTTTTAGAATTAGCTTATTTCCGGCCCTTCCCCAGACCCCGCGCATAGCGGGAGCTTAATGCACGGGACTGCCCTTTTTAGCTTATTTGAGTTAAGCTTTGCAACTTTTTCAAATTTGGAAAGAGAACTTTCTGATGTTTATGAAATCTGTAAAGATGCTAAAGAATTGTGTTGATAAAGTTTTTACGTGCCTGCATGCATTTACATTGCATAAAGATCAATTTCAAACTGACCATTACATGGTTTAATAAATTGGAACAAAAACATTGCTCGATAAGACGATTTTATTCTCTGGCATTGCCGTTACAATTAATGTTGAGCTAGATGACAGTTTCCATATGGATGGATTAAACAAATTCTTATGGATTACCGATTATCCAAGCTCTGGATTAAGTTATTTCTGACATTATTTTACCCTCATATTCTAACAACAGCATAAAGGAATTTCATCCAAGAAAAAGAAACAAGAGACCAGCCTTGTTGATGTGCCATATTCTTTAGGCACTGATGGTGACATCTGCAGCCAAGCGAATAATACATGTCCTGCTATGGCTCCATGCAAAAAGCAAAAGACGATACTTTCGAATTTAGAGACGGCCAAAGCTCAACCTAGCAGTGCTTGTAATTCAAATAAGGACATCCAAGGTATGCACACTGTAGCAATTGGTATATTCTTGCAATTTCTTCCTTTAAATATTGGATTCAGCCCAAGTCTTGGGAGGCTTTTCAGGACAATTGATCTTCTTATACCAGTTTTATGAAAATGTTAAACTTGCCATCCTCTTCAGTACCAACATACCCATCCAATGCTTATCACTTCATTTGATTTTCTACGCCATATCTATTTTGTAGTGTAGTATAAAGAAGCTAAAGTTCAATCAGACTAAATATTGTTTTACCTTATGTGTAGTTAGATACATATCCCTCTATTTCAAGAAAGATGACTTTGCTTGATTCCTCAGCAAGATTAAAGAAGAAGGATTACGTACATTGTTAACTGGAGCAAGATTGAGAGTATTTCAGATAACAGACAAAAGTATAAAGAAGCTAAAGTTCAATCAGACTAAATATTGTTTTACCTTATGTCTAGTTAGATACATATCCCTCTATTTCAAGATAGATGACTTTGCTTGATTCCTCAGCAAGATTAAAGAAGAAGGATTACGTACATTGTTAACTGGAGCAAGATTGAGAGTATTTTAGATAACAGACAAATATTAAAAGTATAGTTAGTTGAAGTATGTCTCATTAAGATTAAATATTGAAGTAAAATCTGAAGGCTTCTATTTGAGGAGAAGGGGTCAAACATTTTGGAAAGGGCTGTACGTAATTAGGTCAAATATTCTTAGGATTGGAAAGTACATAATATTCTATAGTTAGACTTAGTTTATTATGCCCATTTGAAAGGGAATAGCATTGTGGTGGCCAGGTGATACTCACAAACTTCAAATGATATCCCTGAAAAGTCCATCAGATTTGAAATTTAGTAATGATGTAGCATTGTATAGGCGTTGCAGCCTAATAGTCGCAGCTCTGCCTGCATATTTAGGTGTTGTGTTCAAATCCTACCAAAGGTTGCGCCTTGTTCCTACACCTTCCACTATTCACGGGCCAATACCCCCTCCCAGAAGAAGTGATATAACAGAATTTAGGAGAGGAAATCCTTTTTAGGTGCGTAGTGGAGAAAGCATTGTGTAGGGTGATTATGCTTTCTTTTCCATTCTGTGTCACTACTGAATATATATTAAAGTGTTGAGGATTTATAGCTCAGCAGATAGAAGTCAAGTGTAAATTCCTTTTTTTCTATTACAGTTTGCTACATTTCGGTTTAACTCGTTATATGCTGAAAAGTAACTTTCTGAATATGCTAAATTGCTAACTATGCATTACTTTTACTTATAAGGTATTAAGATTGGTTTATTTAAAAGAAAATATCCTGCATATTCTATCGATTGCTTTCTATTACAATGTGAAAAGCCCCAGCATCCTCCTGCCTCCTTGGTGAATTGGCACCTGTCTCTTTGTGAATCCAACAGAAGTTACAGCACTTGGATTGAAATTGTCTTGTGGCATTTTCCAGAATTTCTGAAAATTACTCTCGTGAAAATAACGGTTATTTACCTTAGAGATTTGAATTTTAATGGTACCCTTGCATTTCTTTGTTATATACTTTTTTCCTTCTTTTCTTTGTTTTGTGTCACTCTTTGATAAAATAATCAGTTACACCAGGAAAGTGTTGCCTAATCAAGACAAGACAAGTGCTTGACCTAGTTCATTAAGTTTCATTAACACATAATGGGGGCTTTTTGAGTCTCTTAACCCTGGAATATCCAGACATTGCTTTGCCTCCTCAACTCCGTCTCTTTAACAAAATATGTAGCTTTTGTAACATGAAAACTCACATATCTTTATAAACCATTGTAACCGAGCTCCCCACCCTTTGGTTTGACAAAATCTTTCTCAAAGTTAGATGATTGAAGAAATATCAGTTTTGCTAAGGTCTGCTGATGCTCATCTCCTTAAACTTTTGGATTAATGCTTTTCTCCGTTTTACTTGGCAGCAATTGGGCCAATCAACATGAAAAAGGGTGGACCACGCCAATCACTTTATGAACTGTGCAAAAAACTGCAGTGGCCTATGCCTAGTTTGGAGTCAACAGAGCGTAAATCCAAGTAAGTAAAACCAGCTTATCCGCCAACCAGTTCTTTTCCCTCTTGTTTTTATCAAACTGTTCCCTATTTTCTCGCGTATTGAGTGTAAATTCCGGTATGCACAGGTCACTGACTGAATGCGGTGAAGGCTCTGATAAAAGGAAGGTTTACAACACTTTTGCATCTCAAATCTCGTTGACCATACCCGACTACGGTTTGATAGAGCTTACTGGGGATGAAAGAGCTGATAAGAAAAGTTCACAAGATTCGGCTGCACTTCTCATGCTGTATGAGCTTGAACGACGGGGAAAAGTGATAATTGGTAATCAATGAATTGTCATTAGTGTAAATTCTTACATTCTTGCACTAACGCGTAGAACTTATCTTATATAGCATTTTAGGTCTACCTTTTAGGCAGGGAAAAACAGAAAAAGTGCTATGTATATATGCTAATTGGGGAGGTAATAACAATCCAATTCATGCATATCAAGAGGGCATAGCTTCCATCCCATGCATTATTGGAAATTCGCTAGAAAATAGGAATGAAGTTGCTGAAATGTAAAAGATAGATCAATCTTATGGCCCTCTATTTATTTCTTACGGTTTCACTAATCTATTATGTTTCCTTCTTTTAATGCCCCATGTGCAGCATTTTTGTTAGGGAGAAAAACGGGATACTTGCTACCCAACAATTGTCTTTTACAGGGCTTAACTAGTTTATTTAATCTTTAGTCCTTTTACTCAGAACTGGTTTTACTTATATAATATTTGTTCTTGCTAGATATATTAGATTTTATTTTTAAAAAAAAATGCAAATATACTAAATATTTGTCGCTTTAAATCCAAATTAATGTATTTTTATATTTTACCTTTTTTCCTTAAAAAGAGTGCAATTTATGTGCAGTTAACGTATTCTTTTCCTGAACGTATAAAAGATACATTGATGTGCAATTTATGTTTTCTCTAGCTAAACTCTTGAAGCTTTTTCCTTCCATTTGTGACAAGTGATCATTGTGTATCATTTGGTATCAGGGCTTTTTGAACCTCGTCTTATGATCCACTATGCCACAGAAATTAACATGATTGCTTATTATCCACTTTGCCACCTCTAGCTCGGTTATCTGCTGGAACTTACTTATACTCAGTAAACTCTTATCATTTGTGTGAGTAATCTAGCCCAAAAGAAGAGGGATTAACATAATCCCATATCATTAGGGTTGACCGGGAACCCATACTTGAACCTTAACCCCAAGCTTAATTAATCTTTGCTGATAACTATCTTAATTTTCTGGTTTTTCTTCTAAACAAGTTCCATTTTCATTCAATCATTATCTCTGGCTTTAGGCATGTATTTGTTTGGATTACGGGGGCTACATAAAATCGAAATATAATGTTTGACAGTAGAAAAAGTAACAAGTTTATTTAATCTCAACCAACTAGAAGAGAAGCGAAAAATACTTTAATTAGACTCAATCTCAAACTTTCTGATTGAGAAGTTTAGGAAAATAGAAAGACTTTAACTGTGTCAGATTCTAACTTTTAACTCTAATCTAACTTCTCACATCACATTACTTGTACAGTCACGCATATTCGTTTATCTGCTTTTATTTTATAAAGTAACAAGAGATTAGAGATAAAGAAGGTTTTGACTTTGATTTTGATATGACGGTTGAGATTTGATTTACAATCTAACTCTCTCTTTTCCATCGTTAAAGGTGTAAGGGCTTTTTTCCTTGGGTTATATGAATTTTGAAACTAAAAGCAACAATGCAGGAATAATTTCAAGTTTAAACTTTACAAGAAACCTAAATAGTTTTGAAGAGATCATTAATTATAGTACTTCCGTTTCAAGTACTAACAGACCATTTCTTAATTTGTTTACTATTTAAAGAGCTGTGTTTGACATTCAACAATTCTGCATTTGAATATGAGTTTGCGTGCAAAATTAATGTAGAAGCGATCGATGTGACTTTTCATGTTAATCGAGATTATTAATTTTTAAGGAGAAAAAAGCAAGACTTTTCACTCAGTGGTAAAATGAATCTATTCGGTTAAGCTTAAATCTACGTACTGTCATTACCTTCTTGGTTGAATCGTTTTCAAGTTTATATTTAGTATAGCCGAATATGCACGTAATAACTGAGGAATATACTTCTTTAGCTTGGATGAGAATAAAATTCTCTGAATCCCTTTCAACAGACAACGCAAAAAAGATTAGGGGTGTGTTAGGTGTGAAGGGAATATGTAATGTGACAACTAAACTAACTCTGGGCGGGTGGGAACAAGGTTGGTGGGGGTTGGGTTGGGTCGGGTTGGAGGTGGGGTGGGAGCAGTGGCGAAGCTAGGAATTTTTCCAAGAGTATTCAAATTTGAAAGAAGTGAAAAAAAATTTCCGATAAAGGGTGTTCAATATATGTTATATACCTCTAAAACATACTATTTTACCTATATACACTGTGCAATTTTTCGACGAAGGGTGGCCATGTGGCTTCACCACTGGGTGGGAGGTGGGGGTGGTGAGATGGGGTGAATGGTGGGTTGAGAATTGGGTGTGTGTATGTGGGGGGGGGGGGGGGGGGTGGGGTAGCGGTGGGGTAGGGAGTAGGTTGGTA
>NW_017670655.1:348123-404520 GCF_001879085.1 Nicotiana attenuata | reverse complement strand
TGTGTGTATGTGGGGGGGGGGGGGGGGGGGTTTGGAGCGGGTAGGGGGAGGGAATTGGGTTGAGAGTGGAAACCAAAAGTTGGCAATGGCATGAGAGAGTGTTGGAAAATTACTTTACTCTTGTAAGGAAAGTTATTTTTCAGAAATTAGAAGAAAAAGTGCCTTTAGAAAAAATAATTTTCGAAATATTTTAGTCAATCAAATGAAAAATTGGAAAACGTTATCCATCATACCAAATATATCCTAGAAAATGGGACAATACGATGGCTATATCTAAGTGCAACCATGCAGCAAATTAACAAATATTAACAATTCAGCCAGCTATAGAGTTACACTCCATTTCCTATGTGGCCTGCTTTAACGAAGATAGCAAAATATGATGCCCTAGAATGACTATATATAAATGCTTCATTTGCTTCTTACAAACGAAAACATAATACCCCCTATAACTTTGGTTGGAAGAAATTCTTTATGGCGATAGTGTCGTGAAAATAGCATGGGCTAGTCAGTTTTCGGAATGTCAATTGAAAAATACCCAGCGTTTGCAAAATCATTAAAAAATAGTCACTATTTTGCTGTAACACGGAAAGTTCCAGCATAATATATTGGAGATTGGTGCACCTGTGTATGAACTTCCAGCTTATTATGCTGGAACTCCAACACACAGAAAGGTCCAGCATAATATACTGGAGATTGGAGCACATGTGTAAGAACTTCCAACATATTATGCTGGACCGGTATATTATGCCGGAACTCTAGTATATTATGCTGGAATATTTTCCGGATTTTGAACAGTATTTTCGTTCAGATTTATCTTTACATGAAAAGTGGCTAAATTTCGATTACGTTTGAAATTGTGGCTATTTTTCAATTACAACGTGTAAATCTGGCTATTTTTGAATTTTACCCGATAGTGTCTGATTCGATTTACACGCGCCTCGACTATTATATAGTATATACTTTTTCCACCCAAATTTATATGGTACACTTTCCTTTTTAGTCAGTCCCAAAAAGAATATCACATTTCCTATTTAGAAATAATTCATCTTTATTATTTCTACTTTACCCTTAGTGAATTAATTACAGCAATGCGAATGTTTGTGGTTTGTTTTAAACCATAAGTTTCAAAACTCTTTTTTCCTTTCTTAAATTCGTGACAAATACTGACCACATAAATTGGGACAAAGGGAGTAATATATGTTTTATTATTTCTTGATATTCTATTCCAAGAAGAATGATGTTATTTCCTTATTAATTACTTCGCTCTAAAAAGAATGACACTTTCCTAAATTTAGAAACAATGTAACTTGAACTTCTCATTTTACCTTTAGTAAGAAACTTTTATAACAACCCAAATGTTGTAATATGTCTAAGACCACAAATTTCAAAAATCTTCTATTCTTTCTTAAACTGTGTTCCGAATCAAATTATATCATACAAGATAAAACGGAGGCCAAATTATGTAGTAGCTAATTTTCAAAATAATATTATTTTTAAAGTAAGAATTTATACATCAAATGTATTTGTTATACACTATCCATATCCCATATTGTGGTATGATTTTACTTAACTTTTTGGATAGCCAATCATATTGTTTGACGAAAAACGTTGTTTTTTTTTTTTTTTTTGGGAGCAAACGTTGGTTTAGTTACGCGTGCACGTTAGCAAGCTGATAATCACTACTCCTATTTCAAATGTTTTCGGTATCATTTTAACAATGCATATTGTTCAAATGTGTGGGAGAGGGTGGTTGAAGCGAGGGCGAGGATGTCAGTGTCTGTATCCGACAACCAGTTGGGGTTCATGGCGGGTTGTTCTACTACAGAAGCTATACACCTTGTTAGGAGGCTGGTGGAACTGTACAGAGAGAGGAAGAAGGATCTGCACATGGTGTTTATTGACCTAGAGAAAGCGTATGATAAGGTTCCTAGAGAAGTTTTCCGTAGATGCTTGGAGGCAAAAGGTGTGTCGGTTCCCTACATTATGGCGATTAAGAACATGTATGATGGGGCTACGACTCAGGTTAGGACAGTAGGAGATGACTCTGACCATATTCCAGTTGTAATGGGGTTACACCAAGGTTTTGCGCTCAGCCCGTTCTTATTCGCCCTGGTGATGGACGCGTTAACACACCATATTCAAGGGGAGGTGCCATGGTGCATGCTATTCGCCGATGACATAGTTCTGATTGATGAGTCGCGAGCCGGTGTTAATGAGAGGCTGGAAGTTTGGAGACATGCTCTTGAGTCTAAGGGTTTCAAGCTGAGCAGGACAAAGACGGAATACCTGGAGTGTAAGTTCAGCACTGAGCCAGGAGAAGTGGGAATGGATGCGAGGCTTGAATCACAGGTCATCCCAAGTAGAGGCAGCTTCAAGTACCTTGGGTCGGTTATCCAGGGGGAAGGGAGATCGACGAGGATGTCACACACCGTATTGGGGTAGGATGGATTAAGTGGAGATTAGTATCTGAGTCCTGTGTGACAAGAGAGTGCCCCGATACTTAAAGGTAAGTTCTATAAAGCGGTGGTTAGACCGGTCATGATGTATGGGACTCAGTGTTGGCCTATTAAGAACTCACATATCCATAAGACAAAAAGTAGCAGAACTGAGGATGTTGATCGCTGCCAACTCCGCACTACGAATAAGTAGCAAGAGAGGGTCACAATAGCTTTTACCCGATTTGTGGGTCGGGATCGAATCCACAGAGAGCTAGGATTGGAATCGAGTATCTATTTAGCTTAGGATTGCGTATGTGCTCTTAATTGGTCTTCTATTCATTTTTGGGTTTTCTTTATATTGTACTATATCAAACTACAAATTATAATTGCAACTAAATTAAACTAAGAGTAAATTGCTACAAGTTGTATCTAATGGTTTAAAAGGCACTAGGGTAGTGACTTTCACCTAGGTGGCTAATTGACGGGTAATTGCATCTAAGGCACGATTGACATGATTGGGAAAATATGTTATAACCGTTGCTCGATACTACCCACTCTACACTTCTCGGTAGAAAGAGTGATTTTGCCGAATTGACTCTCTCAAGACCAATTAGGTATGCATATTTGCCCAAGCAACTAGGGTTCAAGCCGGGTAATTACTCTCTCGAGGTTTAACCCTTTAATTGGGACTATCAAATCTCTTGAGTCCATCCCAATTCCTTGTTGAGTCAATTTTGGAGACTTAGGTTGTCTTTCTCAAGAAGAGCCTAAGTCAACTTAGCACAAACTAGTGTTTGCAACCACTAATTCATAAACTAAATCATAAAATTGACTCAAATAACAAACACCCATAGTCAATCTAACCTTAAATCACAACACCCATCAATTACCCACACTAGGGTTGAGCCACAACCCTAGCTAATGGGTCTAGCTACTCATTTTTGAAGAGAAAATCAGAGAAATAGATGAAGAGAAAGACATATTAATTAATTACTAAAGTAAATACAAGGTTTCAATGATTAAAACCACGTAAAGATGCCAAAAATGGCTAAGGAATATCGTCTTACGAGCGTAGCTACAGTATTGTAATATCTGATACCCTAAAAATGGAAAAATATTCTATTTATACTAAGTTGGAAAAACTGGACAAAATTGCCCCTGCGGGGTCAGTGCGGACCGCACAAAATGGTGTGCGACCGCACTAGGCTCTTGACTCTGAAAAATCAACTCTTTGAACCCAGGCTCCGCGGACCGCGCAGAATGGACTGCGGCCGCAGAGGCATCTACCGCGGTCCGCACAAACACGACCGCGGACCGCACAGGCTTGAACCTTGGCACTTGACATCTCTCTGAAGTTTGCTTCCGCGGACCGCATAAAATGGTATTGCGGCCGTGGTGTCTTCAGTGCGAGCTGCACAATATCTACTGCGGTCGCACTGCTTTGATGCCTTAAAATCCAGGTCTCTGAATTTCCCTAGTGCGGACCGCACAAAGTGTAGTGCGGCCGCACTAGGCCTGTTTGTCCTAAGTTGTCTTGTCTTTGGTACTTGTGCAGGTTTCACTCCTTTTTGAGCCGATCTTTGACATCTCGTCACTTTGTTGATCAAACTTGCAAACAAGTACAACTTATGAGCCTTTTGGGACTATTTTTTAAGAATTTATAATCAAAGCGTAAGCAAGAAGGAACATGAAACACGTCAAAATACCTAGTTATCAACTCCCCAAACTTAAGCTTTTGCTTGTCCTCAAGCTAACAAAATAAGACCCACCCCTTAAGGGAAAACCCAAGAAATTTTCAGCTTTCCTAAAGCAACCTCAACTAGCATCAATTGGGACTAACAATTGCCCTCGACACACATGAGTCATTAACAATATTTAACTTTTGAAAAACCATGGATCAAGTGCGACACAAGAGCATCAAGAGTTGACTCGACACATCAAAGAACTCTTTTCAATTACTTTGGTCATTGTGGAATCCAAACTCACACATCCTCAACTCTCCCTAAGCAAACCTCACCTTTAGAATATTGGCACACAAAACGAGGTTATTGGAAATTCACTCATCTCTCTCAAGGAAAGGTCACAAGTCTGGCTCTAAGTACCATATGCTTTCCCCTTATGTAAGTATCCACTAATGTAAGCTTCATTTGACTAAAGATCATATAGGGCTTGTGTGGAGTCATTGTGAAGGCTTTTGGTTAAGTAGGACTAAGTTTTTGTCAAGTGGGTTCNGTGCCTTAGCCAATTGGTTCATAGTAGTTGTCAACTCCGCTATAGCCTGTCCATGGTCATGTAGTTCCTTATGCAAATGAATAACCGTAGGGTCACCTTGGGGAACATTGGCCCTACTTTGCCATGCGGAAGACGTGTCCGCCATCTCATCAAGAATGGCACAAGCTTCATCATACGTCAATTTCATAAAATTACCCCCAGCAAGTTGATTCACTATGCATTGATTTGTAGTGTTGATGCCCCGGTAGAAAGTTTGTTGCAACATATTCTCCGTCATGTCATTATTGGGGCATTCCTTCACCATCGTTCCATACCGCTCCCAAATATCATGCAAAGGTTCCGTGGGCTCTTGCTTGAAGGCCAATATCTCATCTCGAAGTGCCGCCATGTGCCCGGGTGAGAAAAATTTAGCAATAAACGTATCCGCCAACTCATTCCAAGTTGTGATGGAATGGTTGGGGAGTCTCTCTAGCCAATCCAATGCTTTCCCCCGAAGTGAGAAGGGGAAAAGCCTCAACCTAAGAGCATCCTCGGACACATTCGTCTGCTTGCTACCCCAACATGTATCCACGAACCCTTTGAGATGTTTGTAGGCATTTTGATCCGCAGCGCGCGTGAAATACCCACGCTGCTCAAGTAAAGTCAACATCACATTGGTTATCTGAAAATTGCCCGCCCGGATTCTGGAAGGGACAATAGCACTTGCGTAGCCTTGGTTCGATAGCACCCGAGGAATCGCTCTTGGAGGTGGCGGAGGAGGGTCTGGAACGTTGTCATAGCATTGGCCTGGCGGCCTCGTCGTGGTTCGGGAGGTACAAGAGGCACCTCATCGTCTCCAATATCCTCAACCTCCTCCCCCGCAAGCATATTTCCAAGAGGGTCATTTGCATTTAAAGCCATTTTGGTACCTGTAGTACTGACACACACAAATTAGTAACAAAGAAGGAAAGAAGAACAACACACAAAACTAACTAAATAGATAGCCAAAACCGTTAGCTCCCCGGCAACGGCGCCAAAAAGTGTCGCTTCCAACTCCGCACTACGAATAAGTAGCAAGAGAGGGTCGCAATAGCTTTTACCCGATTTGTGGGTCGGGATCGAATCCACAGAGAGCTAGGATTGGAATTGAGTATCTATTTAGCTTAGGATTGCGTATGTGCTCTTAATTGGTCTTCTATTTATTTTTGGGTTTTCTTTATATTCTACTATGATCAAACTACAAATTATAATTGCAACTAAATTAAACTAAGAGTAAATTGCTACAAGTTGTATCTAATGGTTTAAAAGGCACTAGGGTAGTGACTTTCACCTAGGTGGCTAATTGACGGGTAATTGCATCTAAGGCACAATTGACATGATTGGGGAAATATGTTATAACCGTTGCTCGATACTACCCACTCTACACCTCTCGGTAGAAAGAGTGGTTTTGCCCAATTGACTCTCTCAAGACCAATTAGGTATGCATATTTGCCCAAGCAACTAGGGTTCAAGTCGGGTAATTACTCTCTCGAGGTTTTACCCGTTTTAATTGGGACTTATCAAACTCTCTTGAGTCCATCCCAATTCCTTGTTGAGTCAATTTTGGAGACTTAGGCTCTCTTTCTCAAGAAGAGCCCAAGTCAACTTAGCACAAACTAGTGTTTGCAACCATTAATTCATAAATTAAACCATAAAATTGACTCAAATAACAAACACCCATAGTCAATCTAACCTTAAATCGCAACACCCATCAATTACCCACACTAGGGTTGAGCCACAACCCTAGCTAATGGGTCTAGCTACTCATGCTTGAAGAGAAAATCAGAGAAATAGATGAAGAGAAAAACATATTAATTAATTACTAAAGTAAATACAAAGTTTCAATGATTAAAACCACGTAAAGACGCCAAAAATGGCTAAGAAATATCGTGTCACGAGCGCAGCTACAGTATTGTAATATCTGATGCCCTAAAAATGGAAAAATGTTCTATTTATACTTAGCTGGGAAAACTGGACAATGCCCCGCGGGGCAGTGCGGACCGCACAAAATGGTGTGCGGCCGCACTAGGCTCTTGACTCTGAAAAATCAACTCTCTGAACCCAGGCTCCGCGGATCGCACAGAATGGACTGCGGCCGTGGAGGCATCTAGCGCGGTCCGCACAAACACGACCGCGGACCGCACAGGCTTGAACCTTGGCACTTGACATCTCTCTGAAGTTTGCTTCAGTGGACCGCATAAAATGGTAGTGCGGTCGCGGTATCTTCAGTGCGGGCCGCACAATATCTACTGTGGCCGCACTGCTTTGATGCCTTAAAATCCAGGTCTCTGAATCTCCCTAGTGCGGACCGCACAAAGTGTAGTGCAGCCGCACTAGGCCTGTTTGTCCTGAGTTGTCTTGTCTTTGGTACTTGTGCAGGTTTCACTCCTTTTGAGCCGATCTTTGATATCTCGTCAGTTATTTTATCAAACCTGCAATCAACCACAACTTATGAGCCTTTTTGGGACTATTTTGTAAGAATTTATAATCAAAGCGTAAGCAAGAAGGAGCATGAAACACGTCAAAATCGCTAGTTATCAACTCCCCCAAACTTAAGCTTTTGCTTGTCCTCAAGCAAACAAAATAAGACCCACCCCTTAAGGAAAAATCCAAGAAATTTTCAGCTTTCCTAAAGTAACCTCAACTAGCATCAATTGGGACTAACAATTGCCCTCGACACACATGAGTCATTAACAATATTTAACCTTTGAAAAACCATGGATCAAGTGCGACACAAGAGCATCAAGAGTTGGCTCAACACATCAAAGAACTCTTTT
Source organism: Nicotiana attenuata (assembly GCF_001879085.1). Taxonomy (NCBI): domain Eukaryota; kingdom Viridiplantae; phylum Streptophyta; class Magnoliopsida; order Solanales; family Solanaceae; genus Nicotiana; species Nicotiana attenuata. The sequence continues at coordinate 397,055 of NW_017670655.1, read as the reverse complement.
CAATTACTTCGGTCATTGTGGAATCCAAACTCACACATCCTCAACTCTCCCTAAGCAAACCTCACCTTTAGAATATTGGCACACAAAACGAGGTTATTGGGAATTCACTCATCTCTCTCAAGGAAAGGTCACAAGTCCGGCTCTAAGTACCATATGCTTGCCCCTTATGTAAGTATCCACTAATGTAAGCTTCATTTGACTTAAGATCATATAGGGCTTGTGTGGAGTCACTATGAAGGTCTTTTGGTTTAGGGTAGGACTAAATTTTGTTCAAGTGGTTNCAACGACCTTAGATACGATTTGAGCACACAATGGTCCCGAAAACCACTTGATGATTATCGGCCAACGCAAGAGACTCAAGGTCATAACTTTCACCATCCTAAACACAACAATTTGTTTTTGACCATAAGATCAAAGGCAAATGTGCTAGGCCCAAGTGAAGCTTTGCTTGAGGTACCCTTAACTACTAACTACTAAAAACCAAAAAGAAAAAGAAAAAAGGACTCAAACCCTTAAGAAGGTTGTCACGCCATCCATCATTGGGAAGAGCCACCCGGTTCACACAACATTCCACCTTTGGAAAGAACCGTGGCATTAAGAAAATCAAAGGTTTATTGAAAACTCCAAAAACAAGAAGCTACGAATCACAAATAAGAAGCTAAAAACAAAAATTTTTGTGGAAAACACAATAAATATATACAAGAGGGGACTTGAATATACAACGGGGGATGAATATATACAATATGATGTAACTTTATATACAGACCAAATGTGAAAAGTCAAGAAAGCATAAAAATATCAATATATACAGTCATCCACAAAAATGTAGGGCTCATCCCCTCAAATGAAAGCTGGCATTGTCCCCAATGCCAACTAGTCTAAATAAGCACCAAAAATATAGAAAAATGATATAGAAGACTCCCTAAGCCGTGTCTGTCTGCATAGGATCATGGGTGGTCCCTGGATCCTCTGTGTGCTCGGGAACCTCAGACTGGTTCCTGGTGGTCTGCTCTACTGCTACTGAGACCTGGACAAGCTCTGGAGCTGGTACATCCTGTGGCTGACTGGAGGAAGCCTCCGGCGGGTCCGCCAGCTGCATGATGGTATCATCTGCTCTAGGGATCGTCCTCCTCCTCTTCGGAGGCCTCTGGGTCTGCTCCGGCTGTGGATGAGCTGCTGGGACTGGATCATCAAGCAACAAGTCCAAAGGCAGCTGGTCTGCCTTTAATCTATCAACATCTACCCGCAGCTCCTTTACGGACTCCTTGGAGGCCCGTGTCTTCAGCAACTTCCTACGCTCCTTAGCAAGCTCCTTAAGAGCCTTGCTATGTGAATCCACTGCCTTTGAGAGCGCAACCTGAGTGGCGAGGATATTCTTTTGGTTCTCAAGTATCTCTTTAAGTGCATCCTCGATCGACTGGGGTACCTGTGGGCCTGGGGGAGCTGACTGAGCCGCTACAGTACTAGTCAATGTGGACAACTTGGACGAGGAACTCTGCATCCAGTTGTTTATACTTAGTAGGGCCTGGCTCAGCCGGTGGGCAGTGATGGGATGGGCCCAGCTAGATGGGATGTCCGGGCCTGTTGATGTGGAAGGGCCTGGAGGAATGGCTGAAGATGTGGAAGGTCCGGGAGGCATATCAGCAGAAATGGAAGTAGGCTCAGCAGGGACCTCTACCACAACTGGCTCTTCAGACTGGCAAGTTGGGGCAGAAGTAGGGGCTTTGTAGTTCTTGTTCTTGGGGTTGTCATTCCCCTTCAAGCTATACCAGGAGAACGGGGTCGTCGCCTTGACCTTGATGTCGTAGGGCTTCTTGTCCACCTCCAAGTCCCGAAAGTACATAGTGAGGGTGCTAGGGAAAGGGTAGTTTCGGTCATGCTCTGCTCCCACTAACGAGATAATGCGGGACATCACATTCCCCATATTTATGGGGTATCCCGCCATAATCGAAGCAACCAAAACAGCCCGGTGGAGAGGAAGGGTCTGGTCATGTGTAGTAGGATCCAACCGGCTGCAAACAAATGTCTCCCAATCCCTCGCCTCAAAGTTCAAGGTCCTCCGTAATATTTTGACCCCAGCAGTCAACCAATCAGGAACGGTACCTAGGAGTGCCAGGTACTGAGCTAACCATGGACGACCCCCTCGCCCATCTCCAACTTCTCCATATACAAAGTTTCATCCTCCTCATTGAAGCTCAAGTATTCGTTGAGGTATTTCCCATCAAACAACACTGTCTTATTGTGAACCTTGGTCACTTTGGAGCCCTTTTTGATGTGGGATACATTGCAATAGAACTCTTTGACCATGTGTTCGTTGGCATCCACACAGTCATCTAAAAAGTACTCCCAACCCACTCTAGTTCTGAACTGCCTCTGCACGTCAGGGTTGTGGGGTAATAGATCTCTGTCAATGAAACTCCGCTCCGGTATCAACTTTCTCACCGGCCACCACTCCCTAAACTTGTGGTATGCCACCTGGCTCATAAACCTATCCTCCCAAACATCGAGCTTTCTAATTCGGGCGATGCCCCCCACCTGAGGCTCACAACCTTCAGCTATCTCCTCATCCCCTTGTACCTCCTCTCACCTCCGTCTGCACTCTCCCCGGATAATAAAGCTGTGGAGGAGGTGGAGTATTCACCACTACCGTCTGCTGAGCCCTCAGACGACTCAGTGGGAACATGCTCTGATGCTTGGGCAGTGGGTGGTGTTGGAAGGGTATCTCTTAGCCTAAATCTCTCCGGCCAGTCTTCAACATATTCTGGCACGGAGTCTGAAGAAATTTCCCTTGATGGTTGATACTCACTCCCCGAGGAATGGGAAACAACTCTGTCTGCAGCTTTGATTATTTTTCTGGTCTTTTTTATGTTTTTCCGAGCTTGGGGAGTGAGTTTTATCATCTTCTTCTTCCCTCCCTGGGAGGGTTCTCCTTTTCCCGGTTGTTTTGAGCCTTTTCTCACCATTGTCTGCAAGCATCATTCAATGTATTTGTTAGTATCAATCAAGGTAGTTCAAGTTATTGCAGCAGAACAAATTGCAGAATAGAAACACAATGTTGCAGACAGTTGCAAAAATTGCCCAGTGCGGACCGCACAAAATGGTAGTGCGGCCGCACAGGGATCACCGCGGACCGCACAGAAACGACCGCGGTCCGCACAAGTGAGGGGGTTCCAAAACATAGCCTCTGAATCTCATCAGTTCGGACCGCACAAAAGCAACTGCGGCCGCATTGGGCACCGCAGACCGCACTGAATTGACTGCGGTCCGCACAGGGTGCCCAGACTTGGCACTAAACTAGGGTTTCCGAATTTTGCTTTCAAGTTCAAATTTTTGCCTATTAGAGTCCCTAATTGATTACCCAGTCCATTATACTCACTAAGTCCACATGAATCATCATTTAAACTAACTTAACCTAAAAATCAAACTAATTACGGGAAGAAAAAGAACTATAATCTAAGAAAAATGAAAATTAAATAAAATTATTCAATTAAACAAAGAAAAATTGAGTGAAATGTTACCAGATATAGAGATGAAATGAGCTAATTAATTCCAGAAGTTAATTACGAGCAGAAGAGGCTATGAACAGTGCTTTTTCTTAGTGTGAGAGTGAAGGGTTCGAAAAGGGTAAAAGGAGGCCCTCAGAGACTATTTATAGAAAAAGTCCTGGGGCCCATTCTCACCTACCAGTGCAGACCGCACAAAATGGACCGCGGTTTGCACTGGGCTGTTATGTTCAAGTCCAACTCAGTAACCCATCGCGGTCCGCACAAAAAGGACCGCGACCGCGGTGGTCCACCGCGGACCGCACCAAATCAACCGCGATCGCGGTGGCAAACTTCAGAGAGCAATTTTTGTCACCCTTTACCAGTGCGGACCGCACAAAATGGTAGTGCGGCCGCACCGGAAACTTCAGAGACCTGTGCAATTTTTCAATTATGTCCTGCACTGCATCAACTCAATCCTGTAACATCTCACAACCAGTTAGCCTAAAAATCAATCCTATGCTACAAAGAAAATCAAAGAAAACAAGAAGAAAAACACATGGGTTGCCTCCCAAGAAGCGCCTGATTTAACGTCGCGACACGACGCATGTTACCATCCAATCATTTGAAATGAACAACAGCCACCACATGGCTATCATCAAACTTCCCAAGATAATGCTTGACACGGTGCCTATTCACTCTAATGACTTCACCATTTTTCTTTTTCAAATCAAGAGCACCAAAAGGGGTCACCAACACAACTTCAAACGGTCCACTCCATTTTGATTTAAGCTTTCCCGGAAACAGACGTAACCGAGAATTGAACAAGAGAACCAAATCACCAACCTTGAACTCCTTTACACGAGCATATTTATCATGAAGGTACTTCATCTTGTCCTTATACAAGGACGAACAAGAGTAGGCATGGAACCTAAATTCATCAAGTTCATTGAGTTGTTCAACACGAAGATTAGCAGCTATATCCCAATCATGATTCAACTTCTTCAAGGCCCACTTGGCCTTATGCTCCAACTCCACTGGTAGATGACATGTTTTCCCAAACACCAACCGGTACGGAGACATACCAATTGGGGTCTTGTAAGAGGTCCGGTAAGCCCATAGAGCATCATCTAGCTTTTTAGACCAATCGGTCCTATTGGCATTGACAGTTTTGGACAAAATGTTCTTGATCTCCCTATTAGACACTTCAACCTGGCCACTTGCTTGAAGATGATAAGGCGTAGACACTTTGTGGTTGACACCATACTTGGAAAGCAAGGCAACAAAAGCTCTATTACAAAAATGCGATCCTCCATCACTAATAATTGCCTGAGGTGTACCAAACCTTGTGAAAATGCTCTTCTTCAGAAATGCCACCATACTCCTAGCTTCATTGTTGGGCAAGGCCACGGTCTCCACCCATTTTGACACATAATAAACCGCTACAAGAATGGAAGTGTTTCCACACGAGCTTATAAAATGGCCCATAAAATCGATACCCATACATGAAAGATATCAACTTCGAGAATTGTGTTTAAAGGCATCTCATCTTTCTTGGAAATCCCGCCCGCTCGTTGACATTGATCACTTCTTTTTACTAGATCACTTGCATCTTTGAACAAGGTTGTCCAATAAAAACCACAACTCAGAACTTTCGAAGCCGTCCTCGCCCCTCCATGATGGCCACCATAGGGGGAGGAATGACAAGCCTCTAGAATGCTAAATTGCTCCTCCTCAGGTACACACCTCCGGATGACTCCGTCGATGCAAATCTTGAACAAGTATGGCTCGTCCCAATGGAAGTCCAAACTATCCCGTTTGAGCTTTTTCCTTTGGTTATAAGAGAGCTCACACGGGATGATGCCAGTCACAAGGAAATTAGCAATGTCCGCAAACCATGGCATATCACACATCGACACAGAAAGTAGTTGCTCATCGGGGAATGTATCATTGATCTCTAGGCCATCACACGGCCTACCTTCCTCCTCCAAGCGGGACAAATGATCCGCCACTTGGTTTTTACTACCTTTCCGATCCACTATCTCCAAATCAGACTCTTGAAGTAATAAGACACATCGCATCAGTCTAGCTTTGGAGTCTTTTTTTCTCATCAAATATTTTTGAGCTGCATGATCAGTGTGCACTATGACTTTGGCTCCTATAAGATATGGTGGGAATTTTTCCGTGGCGAACACAATAGCCAACAATTCCTTCTCCGTCACCATGTAGTTCCTTTGAGCTTTATTCATAGTCTTGCTTGCATAGTACACGGGATGAGACATTTTGTTCACTCTTTGACCCAACACAGCCCCAACCGCAACATCACTTGCATCGTACATGAGCTCGAAAGGCAAGCTCCAACTGGGTGCGGTAATGGTTGGGGTTGTGGTCAACTTATGCTTGAGAAGTTCAAAGGCCTCCATGCATTTCTCATCAAGCACAAACTTAACATCTTTTCTCTAGCAACTTGCAAAGAGGATTCACTACCTTCGAAAAATCCTTGATAAATCGCCGGTAGAACCCTGCATGCCCAAGAAAACTCCTCACCCCCTTGACATAAGTGGGGGGAAGGAGCCTTGGAATCACCTCAATCTTGGCTTTGTCTACTTCAATCCCATGCTTTGAAATTTTATGGCCCAACACTATGCCCTCCTCAACCATGAAGTGGCATTTTTCCCAATTTAGCACAAGATTGGTGTCTTCACACCGGGCCAAAACTCTATCCAGATTTCCTAAACACTCTTCAAATGAATCACCAACCACACTAAAATCATCCATAAAGACCTCTAAAATATCTTCCACCATATCGGTGAAAATAGCCATCATGCATCATTGGAATATCGCCGGAGCATTGCACAACCCGAACGGTATCCGAGAGAAAGCAAAGGTGCCATATGGACAAGTAAATGTGGTCTTCTCCTGATCCTCCAGAGCGATTAAGATTTGATTATATCCCGAGTATCCATCCAAAAAGCAATAAAAGGTACGCCCAGCAAGGCGACCAAGCACAGGAAAGGCAATGGGAAATGATTCTTGCGGGGCACCTTGTTCAGCTTGCGGTAGTCCATGCACACCCTCCATCCAGTCACTGTCCGGGTTGGAATAAGTTCATTATTATCATTGGTCACCACGGTCATACCACCTTCTTCGGCACACATTGCACCGGAGAAGTCCATGAGCTGTCAGAGATTGGATACACCACGCCTGCATCTAACCACTTGATCACTTCTTTTTTCACCACTTCTTGCATTGCCTCATTGAGCCTCCTTTGATGTTCCAAGGAGGGCCTTGCATCATCCTCCAAAATAATCTTGTGCATGCAAAATGCGGGGCTTATTCCCCGAATGTCAGCTAGAGTCCATCCAATTGCCTTTTTCCGCTTTTTGAGCACCGCCAACGTGGCATCTACCTGCATGTTAGTAAGACAAGAGGAAAGAATAACTGGTAAAGTTGAATTAGAGCCCAAGAATTCATACCTGAGGTGTGGAGGTAATGGCTTCAACTCCAACACCGGGGGTTCCTCGATTGAAGGCTTTGTTGGAGGCGTCTTTCTATTTTCAAGATCCAAAGAAAGTTTCCTAGGCTCATAAGAATAAGAGCCCATTCCATGTAAAGCATTCACGCACTCCACTCGGCCCGCATCATCATTGACATCCAAATTCAACAATACGGCCTCCAAAGGGTCCTCAACATTGATCATTGCACTGGTATCATCAATTATCACAGCCGTGACTAAATCCACAAATGAGCACACTTCGGTACAATTGGGTTGCTTCATTGACTTGCACACATGAAATACTACCTTTTCATCACCCACCCTGAAAGTGAGTTCCCCTGCTTCCACATCCACTAGAGCCTTCCCCGTAGCAAGGAAAGGTCTCCCTAATATGATCGGGACCTCATAATCTACCTTACAATCCAATATTACAAAATCAGCTGGCAAGATGAATTTGTCCACCCGGACGAGCACATCATCAACAATACCCAATGGTCGCTTCATAGATCGGTCTGCCATTTGCAATCGCATGGAAGTTGGCCTCGGAGGCCCAATACCCAAAGTCTTGAAAACTGAGAAGGGCATTAAATTGATGCTTTCCCTAAGAACACATAAAGCTTTAGCAAAGTCTGCACTACCAATAGTGCAGGGGATAGTGAAAGCACCAGGATCCTCTAATTTTGGAGCCATTGAATGTACTATAGCACTAACTTGGTGGGTCATCTTGATAGTTTCACAGTCCATTGATCTTTTCTTTGTAACCAAATCTTTCATGAATTTAGCATAGCCAGGCATCTGCTCCAACGCTTCTACTAAAGGAACATTAATGGATAGGCTCTTCATCATATCTATGAACTTTTTGAACTGATTCTCACTTTTCTGCTTGGCTAGCCTCTGAGGATAAGGGGGAGGTGGCCTAGGAAAGGGTGCCTTGGCTTTTGGCACAATTGGCTCCGGCATGTCGATTACGTGCTCCCTAGACGGGTTCACGTCACTTTGTGTTTCCACCTTGGCATCTTGAATATTGATCCTCACTTCTTCATTCACATTTTCATCAACCACATTCTCAACCACCAAAGGAACTTCATCATCTTTCAACTCAACTTCTTCACCCAAAACTTGCGTTTGTTTGGAGGCATTCACATCACCGCCTCGTCCACTCCTAGTTGTCACAGCCATAACATGATTGTTCCCTCCCTTTGGGTTTACTAACGTATCACTTGGTAGAGCACCCTTAGGGTGTGTGTTTAAGGACTGAGAGATTTGACCTAGTTGCACCTCCAAATTCCTAATTGAAGTATTGTGAGAAGCCAATTGCGCATCGGAATCCGCATTCTTTTTCATCATTTGTTCGAACATCATTTCAATTCTACCCATTTCGTTGTTGGATGAACTAGGACCCTGGGAAGGGAAAGGTGGTGGATTGCTCGGTTGTTGCTACATTGGGGGCCTTTGAAAGTCTTGCCCCTGATTTCCTTGGTTATTGTTCCACCCGCCCTGGTTGTTGTTATTTCCACCCCAATTGTTGTTGTTGCCCCAGTTTCCTTGATTGTTGCGGTTGTTATTTTGATTTCCCCAATTGTTGTTCCCTTGATGTTGATTGTTCCAATTATTGTTGCCTTGTTGTTGGTTACCCCAATTGCCCTGGGATCGCCATTGTTGTTGTTGGTTGGAAGAATTTCCTCTTTGGCCTTGATAATTATTCACATATTGTACCTCTTCATTTTGCTCGTCATAGCCATCATTTTGAAACACATCACAATCATCATCAAATTGCTCAGAATTCCCTTGGTTTTGTTGCCTTCGTTGCCTTCTCTTGTTAACAAGCATATTCACACCCTCCATGGCATTCACTTGCGAGGATTTTGGACTTGTTGAAACTGTGCCTTAGCCAATTGGTTCATAGTAGTTGTCAACTCCGCTATAGCCTGTCCATGGTCATGTAGTTCCTTATGCAAATGAATAACCGTAGGGTCACCTTGGGGAACATTGGCCCTACTTTGCCATGCGGAAGACGTGTCCGCCATCTCATCAAGAATGGCACAAGCTTCATCATACGTCAATTTCATAAAATTACCCCCAGCAAGTTGATTCACTATGCATTGATTTGTAGTGTTGATGCCCCGGTAGAAAGTTTGTTGCAACATATTCTCCGTCATGTCATTATTGGGGCATTCCTTCACCATCGTTCCATACCGCTCCCAAATATCATGCAAAGGTTCCGTGGGCTCTTGCTTGAAGGCCAATATCTCATCTCGAAGTGCCGCCATGTGCCCGGGTGAGAAAAATTTAGCAATAAACGTATCCGCCAACTCATTCCAAGTTGTGATGGAATGGTTGGGGAGTCTCTCTAGCCAATCCAATGCTTTCCCCCGAAGTGAGAAGGGGAAAAGCCTCAACCTAAGAGCATCCTCGGACACATTCGTCTGCTTGCTACCCCAACATGTATCCCACGAACCCTTTCGAGATGTTGTAGGTCATTTTGATCCGCAGCCGCGTGAAATACCCACGCTGCTCAAGTACAAGTCAACACACATTGGTAACTTAAAATTGCCCGCCCGATTCTGGAAGGGACTAATAGCATTGCGTAGCCTGGTTCGATAGCACCCGAGGGAATCGCTCTTGGACGGTGGCGGAGGAGGGCTGGAACCGTTGTCATAGCATTGGCCTGGCGCTCTCGTCGTGGTTCGGGAGGTACAAGAGGCCACCCATCGTCTCCAATATCCTCAACCTCCTCCCCCGCAAGCATATTTCCAGAGGGTCATTTGCATTAAAGCCATTTTGTACTGTAGTACTGACACACACAAATTAGTAACAAGAAGGAAAAGAAGAACAACACACAAAACTAACTAAATAGATAGCCCAAAACACGTTAGCTCCCCTGGCAACGGCGCCAAAAAGTGTCGCTTCCACTCCGCACTACGAATAATAGCAAGGAGGAGGTCGCAATAAGCTTTTATCCCGATTTTGTGGGTCGGATCGAATCCACAGAGAGCTAGGATTGGAATTGAGTATCTATTTAGCTTAGGATTGCGTATGTGCTCTTAATTGGTCTTCTATTTATTTTTTGGGTTTTCTTATATTCTACTATGATCAAACTACAAATTATAATTGCAATACTAAATTAAACTAAGAGTAAATTGCTACAAGTTGTATCTAATGGTTTAAAAGGCACTAGGGTAGTGACTTTCACCTAGGTGGCTAATTGACGGGTAATTGCATCTAAGGCACAATTGACATGATTGGGGAAATATGTTATAACCGTTGCTCGATACTACCCACTCTACACCTCTCGGTAGAAAGAGTGGTTTTGCCCAATTGACCCTCTCGAGACCAATTAGGTATGCATATTTGCCCAAGCAACTAGGGTTCAAGTCGGGTAATTACTCTCTCGAGGTTTTACCCTTTAATTGGGACTATCAAATCTCTTGAGTCCATCCCAATTCCTTGTTGAGTCAATTTTGGAGACTTAGGTTCTCTTTCTCAAGAAGAGCCTAAGTTAACTTAGCACAAACTAGTGTTTGCAACCACTAATTCATAAATTAAACCATAAAATTGACTCAAATAACAAACACCCATAGTCAATCTAACCTTAAATCACAACACCCATTAATTACCCACACTAGGGTTGAGCCACAACCCTAGCTAATAGGTCTAGCTACTCATACTTGAAGAGAAAATCAGAGAAATAGATGAAGAGAAAGACATATTAATTAATTACTAAAGTAAATACAAGGTTTCAATGATTAAAACCACGTAAAGATGCCAAAAATGGCTAAGGAATATCGTCTCACGAGCGCAGCTACAGTATTGTAATATCTGATACCCTAAAAATGGAAAAATCTTCTATTTATACTAAGCTGGAAAAACTGGACAAAATTTCCCCTGCGGGGTCAGTGCGGACCGCACAAAATGGTGTGCGGCCGCACTAGGCTCTTGGCTCTGAAAAATCAACTCTTTGAACCCAGGCTCCGCGGACCGTGCAGAATGGACTGCGGCCGCGGAGGCATCTAGCGCGGTCCGCACAAACACGACCGCGGACCGCACAGGCTTGAACCTTGGCACTTGACATCTCTTTGAAGTTTGCTTTCGCAGACCGCATAAAATGGTAGTGCGGCCGCAGTGTCTTCAGTGCGGGCCGCACAATATCTACTGCGGCCGCACTGCTTTGATGCCTTAAAATCCAGGTCTCTGAATCTCCCTAGTGCGGACCACACAAAGTGTAGTGCGGCCGCGCTAGGCCTGTTTGTCCTGAGTGGTCTTGTCTTTGGTACTTGTGCAGGTTTCACTCCTTTTTGAGCCGATCTTTGACATCTCGTCACTTTGTTGATCAAACCTGCAAACAAGCACAACTTATGAGTCTTTTGGGACTATTTTGTAAGAATTTATAATCAAAGCGTAAGCAAGAAGGAGCATGAAACACGTCAAAATCCCTAGTTATCAGATGTTGAGGTGGATGTGCGGTCACACTGGGATGGATAAGATTAGGAATGATGATATTCGGGAGAAGGTGCACGTGGCTCCCATTGATGACAAGATGCGGGAAGCGAGGCTCAGATGGTTCGGGCATATTCAGAGAAGAAGCCCAGATGCTTCGGTAAGGAGGTGTGAGCGGCTGGTTGTGGAGGGCGCACGAGAAGAGGTAGAGGGCGGCCTAAGAAGTATTGGGGAGAGGTGATCAGGCAGGATATGGCGAGGCTTCAGATTTCCGAGGACATGAAACTTTATAGGAAGATGTGGAGGTCGAGTATTAGGGTTGTAGGTTAGGAGGTAGTTGAGTCTTGCCTTACTTCGTACCTTTGTGAGGCTAGTCTGGTAGGGTTTTTGTCTAAGATAGCTAGTGGCAATGTTGTGCCTTACTATTTCGCTTTTCAGTGCAGCACCTATTTACTAGCTATCGCTTATGCTTTGCATCTTTCTTCTGGATTTCATGTTATTCCTATTTTTCCTATGATTTTGTGGTGATACTAATATTGTCTCCTTTTGCCTTTTTGTTTTCTTGAGCCAAGGGTCTTTCGGAAACAGCTTCTCTACTCCTTCGGGGTAGTGGTATGGTCTGCCTACACATTACCCTCCCCAGACCCCACTTGTTAGATTTTATTGGGTTGTTGTTGTTGTTGTACAATGCATATTGTATGATGCATATAAGTTACAATAAAATTCTTTTTTGAAGCAAAAACAAAATGGGAAATCACTTGAAAATGCTACGGTATATGTGAAAACTATTGTTATCATGGTTAAATGTCACGACCCGAATTTCCCCACCCTCGGGGGTCATGATGGCGCCTACTCGTAGAAGCTAGGCAAGCCACAAATCATAAACTCCTACCTACTTTATTTTAAATCCTTTTATCAATCATAACAACAAGCGTTAAATATTTAACTGACAGCGGAATATGAAATTAAAGCGGAAGACTTAAATTAAATAAGCTGAAAAATAATGCGGAATTCAACATGTGCCTCTACCCAAGAACTGGTGTCACATCATCCACGGACTACTAAGAGTACAAAATACAATCGTTTGAAATAAATATAACACTGTTTGTCTCGAAAACATGAGATAACAGAATAAAACATAAGATAGAGGAGACGCCGGGCCTGCGGACGCATGCAAGGCTACCTCGGAGTCTCGGTGGACTGAAGGCTGGCTCCCGAGCTATTGCTGCTGTTCGGGGCCTGGATGTGTGCAAAAGAGCACACAGTGTAGTATCAGCACAACCGACCCCATGTGCTGGTAAGTGCCTAGCCTAACCTCACTGAAGTAGTGACGAGGCTAGGACCAGACTACCAAATAAACCTGTGCAGTTATGTAATGTACAGCGGAAAGTAAAGTAGGAATAAACAAGTAAGGATGGGAGGGGGAAACATGTTGCGGGGAGATAACAGTTGAAACAGAATCTCAAGAGAATTATCAGGAAACCAAAATTCAACTTCTAACAAGGATAAGGAAAACAAAGGCAGGTTTCACTCTCGGTTCACAACTCGTTGCAAGCGTGCAACCCGATCCCATTTTATTATATCTCGTGGTAGGCGTAAATCTCGTGGTAGGCGTACCACCCACTCCCATTTCATTAAATCAACAGTTCTTCCAAATGAAATTTACTCCAACAAACGCAACAATTAATACGAATTCATAAGACAACAAGTACACAATGATTGTGAATCACTGAGGAAAACAAGTAATGACAAGTAGCAATTAATTATGGACTTTAAGGAACAATTAGGCAATTTAATATTTAGTATGCTAAATGTCAAGTAGCAATTAAGTCACATAAACATGTAGCAATTATAGCATAAATTCAAGGCATAATGTTGCGCAAGGATACCTCGAGCCAATAATAACAAGTAACACAATAAAGGAAAATGCCAACATAAAGAATCATAGTAATAGTGGAATAAGACAATTAATGCACTTGAACCGATAACAACAAGAAAATCAGTAAATAAAAGTAAAGGACAACATAACTCAATTATCAGCAAGAATCAGGAAAATCAAAGATAAGTGCACGACATCACCCTTCGTGCTTTTACTCTCGTCCTCACCAAGCAATAATATAATGAAAACGTGCACGGCATCACCCTTCGTGCTTTTACTCTCTTTCCTCACCAAAGCAATTAGAATAATAAAATGTGCACGGCATCACCCTTCGTGCTTTTACTCTCTTTCCTCACATATAATCAATAGATTTGGCACGGAATGGTACATCGTGCGGCACGACATCACCTTTCGTACTTTACACTCTTTCCTCACAATAGCAAACAATGCACGGCATCACCCTTCGTGCTTTAACACTCTTCCTCACCCAAACAACAATCACAAACAAGGGCAAGGGAAATAAACAAGAACCTATAGGAATCCCGGCAAAGGAACAATGATTTGACAATTAAATCCCAGCAAGGGAGCAACAAGTAAATAATTAAATCCCGAAAAGGGAACAACAATTAAATAATTAAATCCCGGCAAGGGAACATTTCAATAACTCTTTCTCTATCTTTCACTTGTACTTCATAACTCACTTTACCACTTGAGCCAATGCTCCAAGGGTTCAATCATCTCGTATACTTTCACAATTCATAATATAACTCGAGCCAATGCTCCAAAATGTTCAAAGGTATCAATTCCTTCCACAAACTTTTCACAACAACTAGATATCATCACCAAAGCATGAAGAATAAATGAAATCATGAAAATCACAATATAAGACTCACGGTCATACTTGAAACCAACGTATAGATACTCGTCACCATGCCTATACGTCGTACTCAACAATTATCACATAGCAAATAGGACTCAACTCCTAATCCCTCAAGCTAAGGTTAGACCAAACACTTACCCCGATGCCTTGAACACAACTCAAGTCTCAATTATAGCTTTACCCCTTGATTCCACCGCTAATTCGCTCGTATCTAATCACAAATTACTTAATTACATCAATAAGTGCTAAATGAATCAACCCCAATGCATGAAAATGAGTTTTCCAAAGTTTTACCCAAAAAGTCAAAAATTGCCCCTGGGCCCACGTGGTCAAAACCCGAGGTTCCAACCAAAACCCGATTACCCATTCCCCCACGAACTCAAATATATAATTTGTTTTGAAATCGGACCTCAAACTGAGGTCCAAATCTCCAATTTTTGAAAAACCTAGGTTTTACCCAGAACACCCAATTTCCCCCATGAAAATCTTTGATTTTTGGTTGAAATCATGTTAAAAGATGTTAATGATTGAAAGAAATGAGTAAAAACTAACTTACAATTGATTTGGAAGAAGACTTGTTCTTGGAAAATCGCCTAAGTGTGTTTGGGTTTGAGAAAATATGAAAAATGGGGTTCAAAATCGTTTAAGTGTAAAATTGCAGGTCTCTGATATGGGAAATGCGAACAGGGGTTCGCAATTGCAAACCCCGACCTGCTGATGTGGGAATTGCAAAGATAGGGTTCGCATTTGCGAACCCTTGAGAAATACTAGACCTTCACATTTGCAACATGAAGGCCGCATTTGCGACATCAGGGTAATCGCATTTGCGATGACAATCCTCACATTTGCGAGAAGGGCTGGCCTGGGCCAACTTCGCAATTGCGAAAGGCCGCTCGCATTTGCGATATCGCATTTGCGAGCCAGGCTTCGCAAATGCGAAGCCTGCAGGCCTGCTATGCTCATCTGTAGTTTCTGCAATTTTTCTTAAGTTCAAACCTTCCCGAATCACATCCGAAACACACCCGAGCCCTCGGGGCTCCTAACCAAACACACGTACTAACTCAATAACATCATACAGACTTATTCATGCGATCAAATCGCCAAAATAACATCATTATCAACAAATTAAACCTCAAAATCAAAGCATTTTTCTCAAACTTCATCAAGTATTAAATTTAGCAATTTAAGTCCGAATCACGTCAAACGACGTCCGTTTTTCACCAAATTTTACAGAAACATCTTAAATCATACATAAGACCTGTACCGAGCGCCGGAACAAAAATACGGGCCCGATACCAACACGTTTTAATCAAATTTCACTAAATAATTTCCTTTAAAAATTTATTTCTCGGGCTCGGGACTTCGGAATTCGATTCCGGGCATACGCCCAAGTCCCATATTTTTCTATGGACCCTCCGGGACCGTCAAATCACGGGTCCGGGTCCGTTTATCCAAAACGTTGACCAAGGTCAAATTTATTCATTTTAACATCAAAACTTAGCATTTTTCACAGAATTTCATATTTAAGCTTTTCGGCTACGCGCCCGGACTGCGCACGCAAATCGAGGCAACTCTAAATGAGGTTTTCAAGGCCTCGGAGTCATAGAATTTAAATAAAAGCAGGTGATGACCCTTTGGGTCGCCACATTAAACGGCCTAATGGAGTGAGAATATACCATACTAAGGCAAAATACATTGACAGACCCTTAAACTTGTCCGCATTTTTCGCTCTGACACTTCATCTTAAGTATGTTTCATATGAACACTTTAACCAGGCATTTACTGTGTCATTTAGTCACCTCTAGCTGATAGGTATTTGCGCGTATTTCACACTTCTTTTAAGAGTGTGAACTGAATATTTAAGGCATTGAAGTGGGCCCGAAGTACAGGTGGCAAAAAAAGAAAAGAAAAATTTGAAAGTCTTTTAAAAATTCTCTTCTTTGTTCATCCTATCTTTGTTCTTCATGAAAGGACTTGGTGAGAAATTCCTCGAACTAATGCTTTTTATTCCTTCTTAAGACAAAAAAATAGCACATCATCGTTAGTCTCTTGATCGTCAAAATATATAGGAGTCCATAACAATGGAACAACGCCAGCTTTAAAAAAACCAGAAGTAGAACATTTATTGATACAAATTAAGTAGATATGCAGCAACGATGATTTTCTTTTTGGTAGAATCTCACAAGAAATCCACCTAAATCCCAAAAATTCAGGAACTCCCCGCCTCAGCCCACCCCTAAATCCCGTAAACCCAAAAACACCCAAGCGCTAGTCCACCAAATTAAGAAACCCCAGAAGTTACTCTTGATGAAAAATACCAAAAGAATCACAGAAGTGGGCTATAAGGTCTTTCGCGCATAGGATTTTGAGATGGATCTGAAAGAATTATGCGTGTGATACATTTGAGATTGGAATTATTGAGCAAGATTCTAAATTTTGGGCGTTGAGGATATTATTCTAGCTTGATTTAATTTATAGTGGTATAGCAGTTGTGAATGAGAGAATATAAATTGGATAATTTTTTTGAATCTATTAATTTTTGGTGTCTAAAAGATGTGGCACTGTGAAGCAAATAAAAATTCAGCAAAAAATCTATTAAATTCTACATTACTTTTTTGTTGTTAAACAAAGGGCTTGCAATAACAATTATTTTGAATATGTTAGAGTCTTAGATGTGGTTGTGAAAGGGCACCGATGGTGATATGATGGTGGCTGACCAAACAATACCAAGACGACGGGTAGGGGAGAGATAGAAAAAGGACTCTTTTCTATATTTTTAGGATTTAAAGTTAGTTTTATACTTTAATGGATTATCGAGATTAAAGGCCACATGTCATTTTTTTTTTGACTTGTTTGCTACATCATCGTGTGTGAAATGCACGCATTTTAACTTTGTTAGTTGTTTGTAAAAGAGGTGTCTAAATGACACAGTAATAACATGGTTAAAGTGTTCAAATAGAACAATATTAAAATGGAGTGTTGGAGTAAAAAATGTGAACAAATTTAAGGGTTTGTCGATGTATTTTGCCCCATACTAACTATGGTTAAGTGACTTGTATGTGCAAACACATCCCATGCATCTATTATTTGATGTAAACATTCAGTAAGTTTTTACAGTATAGTAATTTTTTATTAAACGAGTATTTTTTTTTAAATATATGGGCGCTTATTTCGTGATGAAGAAGGAGAAAAACCGAAGGATAAGAAGGTGCAAGAAAGGGTAACTTAAAGTAAAGAAACAGATGGAGTTGGCATTGTCAAATGCCTTAAAACAAACCAACTTTTTCTGAAACTTAGGAAAGTTGATTGTCTGTCAATCCCTTAATAGATAATCTCATTCATTTCTTCTCCTCTTCCACTAACCCTATTAGTATTATATACTTAGATTCACCTCAAGAAAAATTAACTACAAGAGAAAAGGAAAAAATGGGGAGAGGAAAGATAGAGATCAAAAGAATAGAGAACTCAAGCAACAGGCAAGTGACTTACTCAAAAAGAAGAAATGGGATCTTGAAAAAAGCTAAGGAAATTAGTGTTCTTTGTGATGCTCGTGTTTCTGTCATCATTTTTGCTAGTTCTGGCAAGATGCATGAGTTCTCCTCTACTTCGTATGTTCTCTTAATTAATTAATTATCGTCCTTCCTTATTTAATTTAATTTTTCATCATCAGATTCAGCTTCTTTTTCCTCTAAATAATTTTTGAAGGTTAGTTGATATTTTGGATCAATACCACAAGCTTACTGGAAGAAGATTGTGGGATGCTAAGCATGAGGTAAAAATAAACCCTTAAAAATTTAGAAAAAGAAAATAAATTGGAGAAACATGTGTTTTTTGCTAAAACAACGTTAGCTCACTTGAAACATGAAATCTTTGAACAGATGTAGAAAAAGAAAGTTGTTTTTTCCTATTTGGCTTCTTTTTTGAGGAAAAAAAATGAAGGGAGTAGGGTTTTATCCTTTGACATGCAAGATCTCATCTTTTAACTGGTTTTTGAGACATCCCTTTTGGGAAAAAGGGTTGATTTTGTTGCTAGAAATATGTTAGGTATACTGAAACATGAATTCTATGAACAGATCTAAATATAGGTATATGTACTTCCTATAGCTATAACCCTAATCAAAATTCTTTAAAGGAGGATGGTTTTATTCTTCTGGTCAAGAAACAGATCTAGTAAAGAAAATGAAGTCTTAACCCTTCCTTTTGTTTGCAAGTCTTTTCATACATAGTTTTTAGCACCCCTAAATTAAAAGTGAAAGCTATATGGTTGAATTTATGTGCCTATGACACATCAATATTGATAGATTAACTTCCTCTCCTATGACCTGATTTCACTGTTTTTATTTTATTTTATTTTTGAGTTCTTAAGTTTTGATAAATTGCTTCCTGGATTGAAAACAGAACTTGGACAATGAAATCAACAAAGTCAAGAAAGACAATGACAACATGCAAATTGAACTCAGGTAAAAGTTAACTCCATTTGTATGGCTTCTCTCTTCACCTCCACTCCTCCCACCCATCCTAGATGCAGATTCATTAATTTAAATTTGATGGATTTAAAATATTAATATTCTTAGCATTGAACATATTATACTTCTAAAATTATAGCTGGTTCAAAATTTAATATTTGTTAAGACATTAATTATTTTTACATATATTCTATGTAAAAGAATACTTGAATCGGCCATTAAAAATAATTGTATCCGCCTCTACCCCGACCAACCAACCAACTACCCCCCCCCCCCCTCCCCCCCCAAATTTAAAAAGTATGTACCCTTGGAATAGTCGAGGTGAGCTAAGGTGGCCGGAACAACACCATCATAAAAGGAATAAGAAAAGTATGAAAGAATGTTGAAACAATAAAAGAAAGAACTTTGTATTAATGTTTTTCTATGTTGATTTGTTTCAGGCACCTAAAGGGTGAAGACATCACATCTTTGAACCATAGAGAGCTCATGATGTTGGAAGATGCCCTTGATAATGGACTCACTAGCATCCGTAACAAGCAGGTACAATTTCCTCCATTAATATTTTGTAATTAATTATGTGCTATTAGACTTAATCCAGAATTTGATGGTATTCTTGTTTATCACCTTTTGATATAGAATGAGCTTCTGAGAATGATGAGGAAAAAGGTATGTCCAACACCAATGTGCCTATTTTCTGTTCCAACTTTCCTTTTTTTTTTTTTTTTTTTTAATGTGTGCTTACTCTTTCAATTATATGTGTTGTTTATTTTCATTAATTTTTTAACCTACTGTGGTCTTTGGATGGATATTACTCAGGCTCAAAGTATGGAGGAGGAGCAAGAGCAACTTAATTGCCAATTGGTATGTTACTTAATCATATTTAACTAAATAAAAATTTATTGCTTTATATTTTGATGTTTCAATCGACATCAGAAAAGAGAAACGGAAACAACTGCATAATTGGGAGGCACAGTGTGACTTTTAAATCCTGAAAACTCTTTAAAGATAATGAATTAACATATATATCAGTGGTAAACATTTTTAGCAAAAATTAGATAGCTAATAATATCGTTTTTAACAATTTATAAAACTGAAAAGAATGTTAATGTCATTTCTCAAGAACCCTTAGTAAGCTAACTTTTGATGCAAAAAGAGTTCAGAATGATTTTGAATGCAAAAAGTATTGACGTTTAAATTAATGGGTTTGGTGATTAAATTTTTACTAATTGAATTTTTTTTCACTAATGACAGCGGCAACTAGAGATAGCGAGCATGAATAGGAATATGGGAGAAATAGGGGAAGTGTTTCAGCAAAGGGAGAATGAATACCAAACTCAGATGCCTTTTGCCTTCCGAGTTCAGCCAATGCAGCCTAATTTGCAGGAGAGGTTCTAAAAGACCTTTGATTTATTTGGTGAATTATCACCTTTTATTAATGTTGTGCTATCAAAAAATTTGGTGTGTAATTTCATCTACCTTATGGTTTAAGTGACATTAATTATCTATCTATAACCATTAGCTTATGGTTTAATTGTTTTTATCAATTTGGAAAGAATTAAGTCTCACTTGTATTATGCAAGTGTGTACGATAAGATAGAAAAGAACTATAATTGTTCCACTGCATTTAATAATCCATAATATGCTACAGATAACAACACATAGTGTAATTCTATGGAAAGAACAAAATTTTAAGAATTCAAAGGTTGTAGGTCAGTTAATTACTGTCAGAAGTTTATGTCCCTTATAGAGTACCTTATCAGTAGTGTACTATCCAGAGTTAGAAGTTTTTTTTTAGAAGAAGAGTGATCTTATTAATCAATCATGAGTACAATAAGAAGTGTCCGGCCACATTTCGAGTAGATCTTGAAGAAAGTCTCTTGACCACTTTAACTTTGAGAAGGATATTATTTAACTATTTTATGATATTTTCGAGATAATCTCTTTATGAATATCCCAAGAGTTTATGGGATTTTTGAAATTCAATAATTGGGCGCACTTTGAAGCATAAAAGTTAGATTTCTTACACCTGTATTCATAAACTATTTAGTTTTAGGCAAATATTATATTGATTGAGCTGTAATACTTAGGATCAAATTCATTTTAAGGTGCTAATTAACTTTGAGCTCTATGTTGCAGAATTTATATAATTAATCCTTAAAATATTATATGTAATTAAAAAGGAAGGGAAAATAACATTGTATAGTCACTGTCAAAATAATAGCCAAATATATATATATATTTCAGCTACTGAATGTAAATAATTTCTGGCACGGGTCAAAAATGATAATACCCCTTAAAGGGAAACGAAAAGGATATTTCCATTGTGGATACTTCGATACAAATTGCGTGAAACAAAATATTCGAACCTATAGATCATCAATTCATTTTTAGGGTTGAGTTCTAAGTGAAAACATTCAAATCGTTAATGGGACTAATCCTTCATCCACTTGCAACGATGGATGTCTTCCATAACAGGTTTTGGATTTGTTATGTATTCATAACAAGTTTTAGATTGGTTATGTATTCATAACAGGTTTTGAATTGATTTTGTAACAACACATATTTACATAAATAGGTTCACTGATGAACCTATTCCATACAGTTGAAAACAGAAGAAATCCTCTCTTCTAATATTATTATTCCCTTCTAATGTTGTAGTTAATTATATAGTTCTTGCTATGCTTTTATTTCATAACACGTTATTAGCACGAGACTCTAATAATTTCCATTACCACCACGCGTGGGTTTTATTTTCATATCCTCTTTCAGGTATTGTATTACATACCTTGTGCTAACTCGAAGTTATTTTAGCTGTCGTAGACCACTTAAATATGGGTTGAGTTATACTATTATATCTAACTAGTTTTATTCAAGTATAACAAAATGGTTTAGTCTTAAAAAAAAGGATAGTTTCTAGAAACTTTACTATTTAATTTTATATACACTCTTGGTTTTCTATTTGGCAAAGGGAAAAGCATTACGTGTCTTTTAGCTCTATCATAAATTAAAAGGTAACGATTATTATGTTTTGTCCATACAACTAAATGCATAAAACATTACAAAACTTCACATCTTTTGTCTGGGTAATTATGTAGTAGAAGATCATATTTAGAATCATAAATTCTAAAGATAGCGCTTAATTTCGACTAGTAAGCGTGTTAATATATTTGGTATGTCCTTATATAATTCTATAATAGTTTGTTCTGATTTTTATTCCTTAAAGTTTTTTCATTTATTTAGTTTTATTGTTATCACTAACTATTGATTCTTATTGATAGTTTTATTATGTCGAATTTATCAAAGCTCGGCACTTGATATTTTTGGAAAGTATTATTTATCATGGTCCTTGATGTTGAAATTTACCTTGCTGCAAAAGCTCTTGAAAATACTATTATACAAGGAAATGAAGCATCAGGCCAGGATAAGGCAAAGGCTATGATTTTCCTTCGTCATCATCTCGATGAAGGATTAAAAACTGAATACTTAACCTTGAAAGATCCATTTGAGTTATGAAACAGTTTGGAGGAACGATATGACCATCTTAAGGCAACAGTATTTCCAACAGCTCTGTATGAATGGATTCGCTTACGATTACAAGATTTTAAAATAATAAGTAAATATAATTCTGTTGTATTCAGGATAACTTCCCAGCTTAAATTATGTGGGGAAACTGTATATGTTGATGACTTATTAGAAAAGGCTCTTTCTACTTTTCATGCCTCAAATATGATATTGCAGCAGCAATATCGTGAAAAGGGTTTAAAGAAATATTCTGAATTAATCTCTTGCATCCTGGTGGCTGAGCAATATAATACCCTTTTAATAAAAAATCATGAAATCCATCCCACTGGATCTGCACCATTTCCCGAAGTGAATATGGTAGCAGCGGATCAAAAGTATGAAAGAAGACAAAATAATTATCGTGGCCGTGGCCATGGTCGTGGACATGGACGTGGACATGGAAGGGGACGAAATAATTATCGTCATCATCGTGGGAATAAACAAAATAATAATAATAATAAGGATCCTCAAAATAATCCTTTAAAAGGTAGAGTTAATATTTGCTACCGATGTGGTATGAAAGGTCATTGGGCACGTGTTTGTCGTACACCTAACCATTTTATCAAACTATATCAAGCCTCCATTAAAAGAAAAGAGAACAATGTGGAGGCAAACTTGATTTTTCAAAATAATAATGATGAAGCAGGTCCCTCAATCAAATATGATAATGTTGAGACAAATCTTGCATATAAAGATGATGATTTTGGAGGCCTTGCAAATACTACTCATTTAGAAGTTGGAGACTTCTTTAAGGATATTGAATGAAGAAGTAATTATCTTACTGGGGAATAAAACTTTAAGAAAAGTTGTTATTTTCAAATTATGTCTGTCGGTAGTTTGTTCTTCTTAGGCCTTATTTGTTTGCACTTAATGGAGATCTGAATCTTAATCATTCAGATCTCTGACATTAAGTGCGTTTATTTTTAAAGTCTGAATCTTAATTATGCAGATCTTAATCATTAAGTGTGTTTTTTTTACTTCACAACCACTTAATGGGTCTGAATAGGTCTGTATGATTAAGATCTATAGTAGAGACTTAATTTCATTACTATGCTATTACATATTCATTATTAACTGCCGCTACCGCCTACCATTATCAACTACCACCATGCCACCGCACCACCATACTCAACCACCACCACCTTCGCCACCACCACGCTACCATCATCCTCAATCATAGCCGCCACAATTATCGACCATCACCACCCACTATCCCCACCACTCCGACCACCATCATTCTCACCCACAATCAATACTCATCCACCTCAACTACCATAACTGACCACCCCATCATCATCAACAACCACAGCAAGCACTGCCCATCATTAAAACCTACCACCACCCGCCCACCACCTTCCTCAATCACAACTACTGCCATCACCCCTATTATTAACTATCACCACCCACCACCATCATCCTCAATTATAATCGCCACCACTACCAATCACTACTAGCTACTAGCATGAACCACCACCATCAACAAAAATTACCACCAACCACCGCTTCTAGTTGCATTCGCCCGTTAGCCATCAAGTAGCGACCCGGCCGGTCGTTTCGAAAGTTATAGCCACGTTCCCTTATTTCCTGCTCCTTTTGTATTTTCAGTTGTATTTTGACTTACCGGGTTAGTTGGTTCGGGTCCGGTGAGGTTTTGGAGTGAATTGAGACACTTAGTCTCTTATGAGAAGGTTTAAGTTGGAAGAGTTGATCCGATGTTGACTTATGTGTGAATGACCTCAGATTTGAATTTTGATGGTTCTGTTAGCTCCGTTAGGTGATTTTGTACTTGGGAGCACGTCTGGAATGTGATTTGGAGGCCCGTGGTGGAATTAGTTGGCGAAAGATAGAATATTGGCGATTTTGGTCGACAGTGGAAATTTTGATATCGGGGTCGAAATGGAATTTCGGAAGTTGGAGTAGGTTCGTGGTTCATTTTTGACTTGTGTGCAAAATATGAGGTCATTTGGACGTGGTTAAGCGGGTTTCGGCATCGTTTGTGAAATTGGGAAGTTTAGAAGTTCTTAGGCTTGAATCCGAGTGTAATTTGGTGTTTTGATGTTTTTTTGGGTGATTCGAAGGTTTGACTAAGTTCGTATGTTGATATATGACTTGTTGGTATGTCTGGTTGAGGTCTCGAAGAGCTCGGGGTGATTCCGGATGGTTAACGGGGAGTTTGGAAATTGCAGCTAAAGCTGCTGCTGCCGGTGTTTCCGCACCTGCGGAGTGGGGACTACAGGTGCTGTCACACCTCCTTTTTCACCAAAAGGGTATATAAGGGAGTTTTTCCAATTGAAGTGACATTATTCGAAATGGGATTATTTATTTTATTTCAGAGTCGCCACTTGGGATAATTTATTATGGTGTCCCAAGTCACTGGTTTATTTTAAATCCCAAATCGAGGAAAATCGACTTTATTTAAAAGTCTGCGAAATCAAAAATTCTAAGTAAGGAATTCTGTTAACCCGAGAGAAGGTATTAGGCATTCCCGGGTTCCGTAGTTCGAGCACGGTCGCTTAAACTATTAATAATTGGCCTAATTATCTGATTTACTACATATTTTAAACCTATTGTGCATTTTGAGCTTTATAACCGCTTTTAACTATTTATGGAATTATTCTGGAACAAGTTACGATTGTCGTACACTTGTTTGTTTGATACACATTGCGAATCGTGTCACGTGAACCGTACCCACGATCCACAACATGTTTAATTTATTAACATTATTAGAAGTTGTGGTCGGGTCACATAAATGTACCCCCGGATTTGGAAATTAGGTATCACAACTAGGTCACGGGAACCGTACCCGTAGCCATGATGATTTATTACAAACGCGCCTAAAGCAAACTACGAGTGTTCAAAGTATTTTCCACACTAGTTACAATATTGATGTGAGGGCCATGGGTTATGGATTTCATTTATGGATGGCACACCTCAATTTATTTCAAAGGGAAGTATTCAACTATTAGTAATTCATTAATTAAAACCGACATTCGTTAAGTTGGCGCCTAAAGCAGACTACGAATGTTCAAATTATTTCCTAAAACTACTTTGAGCTCATTGAGAAGGCTAAGGTTGAGGAAGTTGTTGGCTAGTAAATATAGAGATGACCATTATGAATAATCAAAGAGTTAGCACATTTGATTCCAATCGTTGCTTATACTTGTTCACATATACTGGTTCAATATCTCTTTGGAGCCTAAATGCTTGGGCAATATTTTAATTAGGCTAAGCAGTACAGTGTATAACGTTGGATTGTTAATCCATTTCTTCGAACAAATATCAATGGGTTAACTCTAAAGCCCAACGGCCTAGAGTGTCCAGACTGGTTTAAACAACCTCAACTGGGTCACTTTATCAGTCAGGCCCAAAGTCGACTTTGTCTCGATAACACAACTAACAAAACTCGAACATCATGCAATAAATTTATAGCCATGAAACTCGATATAACATGCTCAATTATACCTCTCTGCTCAAAATTGATTTTAAATAACAATCATCAACGCAAAAGCTGTTATCATCAAGTCATTAAATACTTCAAACTCATTATGAATTTACATAAGATCAGCTGATTTCCTAATGGTCATGTTATATTTATAGCACCTTGATACTAACTGGCAGTTATTACAGAATATCTTAACAACAATGTGAGAATTACACTTGATCTACTACACCAGAAATTGATTTTACAAAGAGAAAAATATCAACTAATTCTATTACAACTTCCATGTAATTGATAGCCTAGTGAATACTTGCCCTTTTTTAGATATGATTTATCCATCAAAAGCTTAATCCACCACATGAAACCACCAGTTTCAGCATGCTATCAACAGCAGAATCTCACTCTTTGACTTAGATCTTGCTGATTGGGCCAACTGGGGGCCAAATCCGCAGACTATGGCCATGTGACCAACAACAACACCCTTCAATATCCTCAAATTAATATCACCTCATTCAATCACATATGCAGAAAACTATAGAGGCCTTATATATAAAGCTAGAGCTGAAACTGCAAACTTTAACTATATTGACATCACCTTATTCATGCAACATAGATATCCCACTAGATTCCATGAATACAAACAACTCACACATTCATCTTTTTAAAAGAAAAATGTAAATGCTATAGTACCAAATAAGTTTGTTTCATTCATGGTCTAAACTTATGCTACATCATTTCACCTTAAAAATCAAATAGCTCTATTCTAATGAGATTTTCAGCAGTACAATCACAGTAATAGACTTAAATTCATCATGGCAGAAAGCAAAGAGTGGATGAATTTGATAATAAACAAGATAACCACACATCTTTGATGCACTAAATGTTAAACATAGGCAAAGCTTGAACAGATTACAACTTCAGTTTCTTATTTAAAAGAAGTTTCAGATTGTGATGTTACATACCTAACAGTAAGTGGACAGAAGAAAAGGACCAAATAAAGGCCTAAAAATCCAAAGAGAGAAGACCAGCTTCAGGAGCAACAACAAACAAAAGCACACCAGTAAAACCCAAGACCAAATGAAGCTCTAAAGCCAACTTCTTGCCAAATGAGAAAGGTTTTCTCAAATTTTCAGAAGAATTTTGAGTCTCAAAACCAGTCTTAAAATGAAAAGGATATTCTGAATCTCATAAGCTTTTTGTTTTTGCGAAAAAATTCTGTCCCTTGAATCAGTAAAGGTCTTTTTCTTTTATAGAGTGCGTAAAAACATCATCAAAAAGGCATATTCTGCCCTAAATTCCTAAAAGGTCAGATAGTACAACATCTTTTGACAGTCTTGGTACAACTGTTAGGAGAGCTGTCCTATCCAGATATTTACTCACCTTTTTTAATCCTTTTACTTCTGAAAATTTCCTCTTTTGGTCCCTATATTGACCTAAATTCTGATTTTAAAGAAAACCTTTAGTCCCCTCTAGAAGCTTCTGATATTTCACCTAAGTTCCTCTATTTTCAACTTCCCAATTGGTCCCTTTAAGTTCTGCTTAATACAAATAGACACCTTAATTTTTGATTCTGAACACCCTAAGTTTCCATGTTCCTTTAGACCCCCCTCAAGTTTCAATTCCGAACAAACACACTGACAGGAACAAATATTAATCAACCAAACACTTTAACAAGTTAATTGATAATTTATGCAATTGAACACACTAATTGAATCCGGCCAGGACAGAAAATCAAACCAGAATATTAATCTCATCATGTATTTAACTTAAATAACCTATTTTTAAATTGAACTAATCAAAATAAACAAACTAACTAGCGATAAAAGAACAGAAAGAAAATAGAAAAAAAAACAAAAAGAGAGAAAAGGAACATATACTGATTTGGCCGGAAATGCTTGAACAAACAAGGCAAATCAACGAACGATGATGCTTGACGAAGCTTGGCCGGTCAGTGCTGACTTGGCCGGAATCCGGTGAGCTTTGAAATGAGCCAAAAATGACACTAATTGATTGTTCTTACTGAGAACAATCGATTGGCATAAATTTTGGCTCAAATCGAGCCTTGAAACCATTAAAACTCAGAAAGATGAACGGATTAGGGTTTTATTTCTTTTGGAATCTCCGATTTGAAATTAAAACAAATGGGTGGGGATTTTGGGGAAATTGGTAGTAGGATAGTGATGAGGGGAGGCTGGGGATTGTAGGGTTAAATTTTGGGGTGGTTTAGAGTATCGTCGCTGCCGTGGGACGATTTCCGGCGGGTGGCTTGCGGCGGCAATTATAGAGACGAAGAAGGGGTCTGTGAGGTTTCTTTGGGGGTAGGGGGTCTGGTCCGGCACTTATAAGGGAAATGGTGATCAGTTGCGAGAGGGAGGGAAAACGACACCGTTTAGTTTATTAGGGGTGGACCGGGTTTTTGAAGGGATTGGGTTGGGTTTGGACGGACTGGGTATTAAAATTGGCCCAATTAATTCTCTTTTACAAATTCTTTTCTCTTTGTTTTCTTTTCCTTTCTTTAACTAATTAAAAATCCTAAATTAAATCCTAAATTAATTTAATTTGCAAAATTAGGCTAATCTTCTAACTATAATATTTACAAAAATTAGTTGATCCTAAATTAAAGAAGAGAAAATTACTAATTTAGCATTAAAGGCAAAAAATATAAAAATGAATGATACTCTTTTTGATTTTCATTTTAATAAAGTGATCAACTAACAAGTTAATCCTAAAATATGAGTATAAAATCTAATATGCAATGCATGTTATTTTTTGATATTTTTCATGATTTTTAGCAAAATTAAACGTGCACAAAACAAAAAAAATACAAACAATTAATAAAATCCTACAGAAATTCTGTAAAATTGCAAATAATTTGGAAAAAATCTATTTCTTTAATTTTGTAGGAGTATTTCAAATAAGGCAAAAATCACATTCTCACAGCTGTCCCTTTTTGCTCGGAAACACGAAGGGTTTTCGGGCAAAGATAAAATGAGCAATTACGAGCGATTTTTGCCCGTTTGAAACTCCATGGGAAGCATTTTTTTGGAAAAAGTCTGACCGCACCTTGCTTCGGACGTTGCCTACATATCCTTGGCTATAAAGGAATCAGGTCAGTGTAGTTCTGGAAGTTTTGGTAGCTAGGACTACCGAGAAACTGTGATTTCACTGCTGTTGCTGCTGTTTTTGCTTGCTAAGCTCCTTATTACACCAAAAATGAAAGATGGAAAGCTAAACTAGCTAAGCCTATCAACTACGAGTTACAAGATTCCTATCTATAAACCTTCTGAAGCTTGATCTTGAGTCTTGTCCGGTTCTTCCTGCAGACTCTGATCTGAATCTTGATGCTCGTTAGCTGCAACCGCTGGTTCATTTTTCTTCAGCTTCTCAGATCAAGGCGGGACATGCAAAGCTTGTGACTTCAATCATATCTTGAGCAGTCCGCATCTTTTCTCCACTTCTACACTTAGAGTTCACTTCTTTTCTTGTTCTTCTTTTCTTTTATTCTGGATCGAGACTTCTTCTTTTGGTCGTCTCTAAACTTGTGCCTCAAGGTAAAAACCTGCTCAGGCACCAAAACAAACAAACGAACGAAATTTTTCTGCCCCAATTTTCACTAGGAAAATTCCGTGAGTTATTGCAACAAAAATCTAAACTATTTCTTTATTGAAAGCAATAAAAATCAAGATTGTGTATCCTTGAGAAAGAGATTAGGGAGTGGAGACCCTATATCTAAAAATGAAATCAAATGGGGATCGGAGGCCCTAAGTTGGAAAGATTACCAGGTTATGTTGGTATCAATTAGGGAGCGGGACCCTATGTTGGAAAAGATTACCAGGTTATGCTGGAAAAATCACCAGGTTATGCGGAAAGGTCCTCGGGTTATGCCGGGAAAGGCATCGGGTTATGCCGAAAAGGGTCCTCGGGTTATGCCGGAAAGGTCCTCGGGTTATGCCGGGGAAGGTCATCGGGTTATGCTGGGGAAGGTCATCGGATTATGCCGAAAAGATTCTCGGGTTATGGGAGGAAAAGTCATCGGGTTATGCCGGAAAGGTCCTCGGGTTATGCCGGGGAAATTCATCGGGTTATGCCGGAAAGGTCCTTGGGTTATGCCGGGAAAAGTCATCGGGTTATGCCGGAAAGGTCCTCGGGTTATGCCAGGGAAGGTCATCGGGTTATGCCGGAAAGGTCCTCGGGTTATGCCGGGAAAGTCATCGGGTTATGCCGGAAAGGTCCTCGGGTTATGCCAGGGAAGTCATCGGGTTATGCCGGGGAAGTCATCGGGTTATGCCGGGGAAGTCATCAGGTTATGCCTGAAAGGTCCTCGGGTTATGCCGGGAATCAACTAGGGAGTGGGACCCTATGTTGGAAAAGATTACCAGGTTATGCTGGCATCAGCTAGGGAATGTGACCCTATGTTGGGAAAGACGTATCTAGAGATTGGAGACCCTATGCTACCATGATTTTGAATCTTCATTCATTTTTTTTATTTCAGAGAATGAGTAAATGCGGGAAAGAATTTTGAGGGAGACATCCCTTTTGGGTTGTTGCTGCAAAGCTGTTTCTAGCCCTTGCGCATTTTTTTTTGGTCGCACCTGCTTCTTGCAAGGTGGCTTTTGGGTTGCACCTGTTTCCTATTTTTCAAACAAAGAACAATTTGTCAGTTTAAACCGGTGGTTGGTTTTGTAGCCTTGATTATTTCAATCGCTTGATCTTGGCCAGCTCTTTCAATAAAAATCTCCAGTGCTCGCTGGCTCTCTGGAAATTGGTTTCATTTCTAAACCCCGAGGGACTCGACTATCCCAAATTCCATCTAATGATTAATCCGTGTGGGGATTCGCCTTTTTCCATCTTATTTTGCCTTTATGAGCACTTGATTTGATTTCCTTTATTTTCAAGAGTTTTTGACTCTGGAGCATCGGCCCTTATGGCCACTCGAGGCCGACTTGGCGCACCTTCTGAGGCTGGGTGCTATTCTTGAATTTTAGCTTTCTGTCAGACAAAAAACCCTGTAAAACCAATCTTTCCACCTTTTCTTTGTATTAGTTCCGGAGGAGAATTAGACCGAAAGGGATTCAAAGAAAAGTAAACAACGTACAGGATAATGAATTCAAACGAGAAGTGTCCCTTTCGGGGAAAGGAAAGAAGGACTTATCTGGAGTGCACACAGACTTCAATAGACATGACATGCTTCTTGGACTGGATACCCGATCTGTGCTAACCATCCAACCCTCATAAACCCATCATAACTCATACCTCCAAACCGAGAAACCTTGCCAGGACTCTATCAGTGCCGATGGTTGTAAGGGATCCCTTTTTCGATCAGTGGCGCCCTTTGCGGGTTTTCACCAACTGACCTCTCTCATTTCTCTTCTCACCGTCGTCTTATAGTGCTCTTTGCGAGTTTTCACTAACAAGACTCTCTTGTTTTCAATTTCCGTGCTAACCATCGCCTTATGGTGCCCGTGTGGGTTTTCACTAATAAGACTCTCTCATTTTATTTCTCTCATTTAATTGTATCAGATCTAAGTAACCACATCCTCCAATTTCAAACATCTTTACCGATTGATCAGAAGGACATGAACAGGATTTGGGGGGTAAAAAGAGTTCGGATTGAAATACAACTTTGGAACCTTTTAGGCGAGCCATCGCTGAACCATTACAAATTCTGCCCCAGTTTCAACTTCGGGGAAATGTGGATTTTGTGTTGGTGTGACTTAACCCCAGAGAGAGGCTGCCTACGTATCCTTTCGGAATCAAGTCGAACGTAGTTCAGGGAACTTTGTTTTTGATTTTTTTTAATTACAACATTTTCGGGTTCCAAAGAGGGTAATTAAAGAAAGGTAACCGGCTCAAAGGGTTAGCAAAGGGTTGAAAGTTCTTGGGTAGCGAGAATGAAAGCCTTCGTCATCCCAATTGGAGAATCTTTGTACCGCAGAAGGGTTAAACGTAATACCTTTTGACCGCGTCTGCATTGACAGTTGTTTCAGGGTCATTTCCTTCAATGTCTCCCAAGTACAATGCCCCTTTTGGCAACAATTTTCTTATAATGTACGGACCCTTCCAGTTTGGAGCGAACCTTCCTTTGGCTTCCTTATGATGCGGGAGGATACGTCTCAAAACGAGTTGCCCCACTTCAAAGTTCCTAGGCCGCACTTTCTTGTTGTAGGCACGGGCCATTCTTTGTTGATACAACTGCCCGTGGCAAACTGCGCCATCCACTTTTCATCAATCAAGGTTAACTGTTCTAAACGGGTTTTGACCCACTCATTATCCTCAATCTCGGCTTCAACAATGATTCGAAGAGATGGAATTTCAACTTCTGCGGGTATTACGGCTTTAGTGCCATAAACCAATAGATAGGGTGTTGCTCCAACTGATGTGCGCACAGTTGTGCGATATCCCAACAATGCAAATGATAACTTTTCATGCCATTGTCTAGAACTTTGAATCATTTTCCTGAGGATCTTCTTGATGTTTTTGTTCGCTGCTTCCACAGCACCATTAGCTTTGGGCCGATAAGGGGTAGAATTCCGATGCGTGATCTTAAATTGTTCGCATATCTCCCTCATCAAATGACTCCTCAAATTTGCAGCATTGTCCGTAATGATAGTTTTAGGAATACCAAAACGACAGATAATGTTGGAATGCACGAAGTCCACCACTGCTTTCTTGGTGACGGCTTTGAGAGTGACTGCTTCAACCCACTTTGTGAAATAGTCAATGGCCACTAAGATTAACCTGTGCCCATTTGGAGCTTTTGGCTCGATTGGCCCAATGACATCCATGCCCCAAGCAACAAACGGCCATGGTGCCGACATAGGGTGCAATTCTGAAGGTGGTGCATGAATCAGGTCACCATGTACCTGACACTGATGGCATTTTCGGACAAAACTGAAACAATCCTTTTCCATGGTCATCCAGTAATAACCTGCTCAAAGGATTTTCTTTGCAAGGACGTATCCGTTCATATGGGGCCCGCATACTCCTGCGTGTACTTAATTCATGATTCTTCCGGCCTCTTGGGCATCCACACATCTTAAAAGGTTCAGATCTGGAGTTCTTTTATACTAGACTTCTCCGCTCAAGAAGAAACTACTGGCGAGCCTTCTAATGGTTCTCTTTTGGTCTCCACTTGCTTGCTCGGGATATTCCTTTGTTTTCAAGAATCTTTTGATGTCATGATACTACGGCTGAACATCTGGTTCCATCTCAATGGTATTGCAGTAACCATGTCTTTCTCGGATTTGGATTTCCAACGGGTCAATGTGGACATTGCCTGGATACGGCAGCATCGAGGCCAAAGTAGCTAGTGCATCGGTTAACTCATTATGAAACCGAGGAATGTACCTGAACTCGACGGATTTGAACCACTTGCTAAGATCTTCCACATTTTGCATGTATGAATAAGCTTGATATCTCGGGTTTCCCATTCACCTTGAGCTTGTCGGGTAATCAAATCAGAATCTCCCATGATTAATAATTCTTCCACATCCAGGTCAACTGCCATGTTCATGCCCATAATGTAGGCTTCATATTCGGCAGTGTTGTTCGTACAGAAAAACTGAAGCCGGGCTGTGGCCAGATAGTGCTAACCAGTGGGCGAAATCAAAATTGTCCCAATCCCGACACCTTTTGCATTCACAGCTCCATCGAAGAACATTTTCCAAGCATTTGTGTCTTCTGGAATTACCTCAACTGAATTTACCTCCTCGTCCGGAAAGTAAGTACTCAAGGGTTGATATTCATCGTCAACAGGATTCTCAGCTAGGTGATCCGCCAAGGCTTGAGCCTTCATCACCGTGCAGGTGATATAGACTATGTCAAACTCGGTGAGCAGGATTTGCCATTTTGCTAACCTTCTTGTGGGCATTGGTTTTTGGAATATGTACTTCAGGGGGTCCAATCTGGTTATGAGATAGGTGATATAATCCAACAAATAATGCCTAAGCTTCCGAGCGACCCAAGTTAGGGCGCAGCTAGTTCTTTCCAACAAAGTGTACTTGGCTTCATAACTAGTGAATTTCTTGCTTAAGTAGTATATGGCTTGTTCTTTTTTCCCGATCACATCATGTTGCCCGAGAACACATCCAAAGGAATTCTCCAACACTGTCAAATACAAAAAAGAACAAAGGCCTTCCAGGTTCGGGTGGAACCAACACTGGCGGATTCAACATATATTCTTTGATTTTGTCGAAAGCTTCTTGACACTCATCTGTCCATCTGATCGCTGCATCTTTTTTCAATAGCTTAAATATGGTCTCGCACGTGGTAGTCAACTGAGCAATGAATCTGCTGATGTAATTCAATCTTCCTAATAGACTCATAACCTCTTTCTTGGTTTTTGGAGGGGGCAAGTCCCGAATAGACTTTATCTTTGTTGGGTCTAGCTCGATGCCCCTGCGACTGACTACAAATCCCAAAAGTTTCCCAAATGGTACTCCAAATGCACGTTTAGCGGGATTCAACTTCAATTCATACTTACGCAGTCGTTCAAAGAACTTTCTCAAATCTCGCACATGGTCATCCTGCATCTTGGATTTAATGATCACGTCATCCACATACACCTCAATTTCCTGGTACATCATGTCGTGAAAGATAGCAGTCATTGCCCTCATGTAAGTTGCCCCGGCATTCTTCAAATCAAATGGCATGACCCTGTAACAGTAAGTACCCCAAGGTGTGGTGAAAGCCGTCTTTTCTGCGTCTTCTTCATCCATTAGAACCTGATGATACCCAGCATAACAATCCACGAAAGACTGTATTTCATGTTTGGCACATCTGTCAACAAGGATGTGGATGTTTGGTAATGGAAAGTTGTCCTTGGGGCTTGCTTTGTTCAAGTCCCGATAATCAACACAAACTCGGGTTTTCCCATCTTTCTTTGGCATTGGGACAACATTAGCCAACCATGTGGTGTACCGTACCACTCGGATCACACCCGCTTTCAACTATTTGGTAACTTCCTCTTTGATTTTGTCACTGATGTCTGTTTTAAACTTTCTCTGTTTTTGTTGGACAGGGGGATAACCGGGGTAAGTTGGCAATTTGTGCACCACTAAATCAACACTCAATCCTGGCATATCATCATAGGACCAGGCAAACACGTCTTTGAATTCGAACTTGGATCAACGCATCTCTAGTTCTTTCATCAGCGCGAATGCTTATTATGGTTTCCTGGACCTCTTCCGAACTACCCAAATTAACTGGCTCAGTTTCATTTAAGTTTGACTTAGGCTTATTCTCAAATTGTTCCAGTTCTCGATTTATTTCCTTAAAAGCCTCATCTTCATCATATTCTGGTTCTTGATTCATTTTTTCACAGTTAGACAGCGTGTTAGGATCTGGGCATGAAGTCCGCAAGCATGTCATGTTATTTTAGTTCGCATTATTAGAACTGAAAAGAGAGAGAAGAAAAATAACGAAAACTCAGAAAGAATAAAGAAAAAGATTCATAGACGATGAAATATTGATTTCATTTCATTGAATTTAAAGATAGGAGGGTTTACATTGGAATTTAAGAGACAACAAACTAAAAACATTCGAGTTACACCCTGGAATAACTCAGAATGTAGAAAAGATGGCAAGACTGAACTACCGGGATTTCCTCCTGGCTGGGAATGGAGTAGCCTTCCAATTTTGAAGCTTTGTATTTGGCTCCACATATTGCACCTCAGTGGTGCTCGAGCCTTCACCCGGCTGGACCATATGAGCATCATATAACATTTGCCTCATCGCTCCACAAATGTCCTCAATTTCCTCGGCCGTGAAGGCCTCATCTTCTTCCTCTATGTATCTAGGCTTGACGAATGTTTTGGAGAGATGCGGGACCGGCTGAGGCAAGACCCACCCATTGTTCTTTCGTTCATTAGCCCATGTCACATCAGCTTCTGTAGCTTGGAAACCCACCCCAAAGAATTTCTCACTGGCAGTTAGAGTGATGGGCTCCATGATACCTTGCAAAGATACTTCGAGCCCCTTCCCGGGCTTGTACCCGTGCTTGATCATTTTAGTGGCGACCATGATTGACGCGTTTGACAAAAGAGGTTGAGGACACAGGGTTCCTTCCTCACACTGATCCGCGACCACAATCTTAAAAGCTTGGTAGACTATGTGCTCGCTACCTTCCTTAGCCTCCAGACATGGAACTGACGGGTCCCTATAGATTTATTGCTCATCTTCTCTATGGACCACGATTTCTTGGTCTTCATGTTCAAACTTAACCATTTGGTGAAGGGTAGAATGTACGGCTCCTTCAGCATGGATCCAAGGCCTTCCTAGGAGAAAATTGTAGGAGGTGTCCGTGTCTAAAACCTGAAACGTCACTTCAAAATCCACGGGGCCGATGGTTAGGATCAAATCAATCTCCCATATCATGTCCCTCTTGACGCCGTCAAAGGCACGTACACAAACATTGTTAGGTCTAATCCTTTCAGTCCCAATTTCCATTCTTTGTAAGGTCGAAAGGGGGCAAATGTCAACCCCAGATCCGCCATCCAACATAACTCTTTTCACGTAGTATCCTTCACATTTAACAGCCAGATGAAGAGCTTTGTTGTGGGCCGCCCCTTCCGGAGGCAAATCATTTCGGCTGAATGAGATCCGGTTGACTTCAAAAAGTCGTTCCGCCATTCTTTCCAGTTGCTCAACCGTGGTCTCGACCGAAACATATGCTTCATTAAGCATTTTCAACAGCACTTTTTGATGCTAATTTGAACTTATCAGTAGAGACAGAAGTGAGACCTGGGAGGGAGACTTCCGGAGTTGGTCAATTACATCGTAGTCCGAGGTTTTCATCTTTCAGAAGAATTCCTCTGCCTCTTCAGCACTGACTGGCTTTTTAAGTGGAAAACGCTTCTGTTTGGCCTTGTTCAATTCTTCCAAATTGAGGTACTTCCCAAACGGGTTTGTTTCATTCACTTCCCCCATGATTTCTTTTCCTTTGTACGTCACCGCTGCTTTGTTGTAGTTCCATGGAACGGTCGTGGGGTCTTTCATAGGCTTCTGTGGCACGCGGCTGATAACCACGGGCTCAATCAGCCTGGGTGAGATTACCGGCCCCTGCGCCACATATGTACCCTTTGGTACGTACATGCTTGGTATCTTATATGTGACCTTGTTTTGCTCGAACCTTTTGGGAGGACTCAACACAAACTGTTCTTTTTTGGGGGCCCTGGGAACATAAAGAACGGCATCTTTAGGAGGTACTGGCCCTGTCTTGGCTTCCACAGCCTTTTTTATGCTTTGAGGAGTGGAGTTGCTCTTTTTCCCATCCTTAGCTGGCTTTGCTGCCGCTTTGGGCTTCTTTTCAACATCGGCAATAGCAATGATAGCCTTCAAAGCTGGGTCAAACTCCCTGTCCTCATAAGTCATCCCAATAACTGGCCCGTTATTATGAGTCGGCAGTGGGTTATTGGTTACATTGGGGGCCTCCTCATCCCTCAACACTACCCGCTTTTGCTCTATTAGGTTCTCGACCGCTCTCTTAAGGGTCCAGCAATCTTCAGTATCGTGCCCTTTTGCCCCTGAATGATAAGCACATCGAGTGCCCGGTCGGTAGGAGGGTGACTCTGGGTTTTGCCTGTTTCAGGGTACGGGCTGCAACAGACCCATTTGGACCAATTTTGGGAAGAGGCTGGAATATGATTCACCGATGGGTGTGAAGTTGGTTTTTCTGGGTGGTTCACGGGCACGGGCATTATATGGAAAATTATTCTGTGGGGGATGGGGATTATATGGAGCTTGGTGAGGAGGGTTATTTCTGGGAAGTGGAGCTCGGTTCTGATTGTAATGTTGTTGCGGTCGGACATACGGCTGAGCGTTCATTACTGCATAAGGGTGAGGAGTTATGGCATATGCCGCATCTTGGTGAGGGTAGTAATGTTGTGGGGTTCTGGAAGAGGAGCCAAAGTAACCTCGGGGCTGATGAGGATTTTTCAGACTTGAAGCAGTCATTGCTACCTCTTCTTTCTTTTTCCGGTTTGTTGCAGCCCCTGACCCGCTCTGGATTGCTTGAGAGGTGGCTCTTATAGTCGACTGGCTCAGGATGCGACATGTTTTCAAACCATTCTCTACCATTTCCCCAATATTTATGGCTTCTGCAAACGGCTTGCCCATAGCGGACATCATGTTCTGGAAGTAATCAGCCTCTTGGGCTTGCAGGAAGACACTGACCGTCTCGATCTCATCCATTCGGGGTTTCACCCTGGCAGCTTGTTCGCGCCACTTGACAGCATACTCTCGAAAGCTCTCTGAAGACTTCTTTTTGAAATTGGACAAAGAGTTTCTATCTGGAGCTATGTCCACATTGTACTGGAACTGCCGGACAAAGTCTCGGGCCAAGTCATCCCATATGTGCCAGCGGGAGATGTCTTGGTCCATATACCATTCAGATGCAATTCCGACTAAACTCTCCCCGAAGTAAGCCATTAGGAGTTCTTCTTTTCCGCCCACTCCTCTTAATTGATTGCAATACCTCTTCAGATGGGCTATGGGGTCCCTGGGTCCATCATATTTTCAAACTTGGGAGTCTTGAAACCAATGGGCAGATGAACATGCGGGAACATGCACAAGTCAGCGTAGGAGACACTCTTCTGGCCACTCAGGCCTTGTATGTTCTTGAGACTTTGTTATATGCTTTTCATTTTTCGAGTGATCTCCTCTTGCTCGGGATTCTTTACAGTTCTCTCTTGTCCCGCGGTAAACTCATACCGAGGTTGTTGAGGGTAGGAGTTTGTAGTGACATGAGCTGTGCCTGATTGAAATGGTGGTATTTGGAAGGTAAAGGATGACAGCTCAAAACTTGGCCTGGGCAATGTTAGCTGTGCCGTGGCCGAGGTTGGTGGTGCGGTGAATATGTTAGAAGCCACTCCCGAAATTAGTGCCTGGCGGCGAACCTCAGAAGGCGTTCCGGCAAAATGGGCTGACATGGTGGGGTATCCGAGTGGGGTATTCGGGTAATTTATAGGGATGTTGGAGGTTCCACTTGTTCTGGGGATCAGCTCGGGGAAACCAGGTATTGCACTAGGTGGCTCTCTACCGTTAGACCAAGCGTCCCACATTTCCAACATGCGGATGCGCAGTGCCCTGTTCTCTTCAGCAGTCGCTGACTCTGACGTTGGGATAACCGACAACGGGCTATCCTCTGGGATGGAATTTGTTGGTAGGTGACCCTCTGACGACATTTCGACACTTCCCTTGGATCTTGTAAAGTAAGGGTGTGAAGCCAGGTTACCACAAAACCAACCACCTAAAAACAGAACCTG
Organism: Nicotiana attenuata; assembly: GCF_001879085.1. Lineage (NCBI taxonomy): Eukaryota > Viridiplantae > Streptophyta > Magnoliopsida > Solanales > Solanaceae > Nicotiana > Nicotiana attenuata. The sequence goes on along the minus strand of NW_017670655.1, from coordinate 358,153 downwards.
TTCTCAACAGCATGCATAACAAACCGGTTAGTTTGAGACAATTAACACATTGGGAATCGCATGTTGGGGGAATGCAATGCACCTAGACAGTTAAAGTTTTTCTACATGCTTTGCAACGGTTGCATGTCTCATCCCGGCTTTTGTTACCTTTGCGGATCTTTGAATCTTTTTCTTTTCTTTATGTTTTTCATTATTTCCTCTCTTTTCTTTGCACTCTCTCTCTTTTGTATTCTTTTCTCTCTTTTCTTGTGCCCTTTTTTCATCATTCTCTCTCTTATTCGAGTTATTTATAGCTATGACCGGATCCTATGAGGATTGCCTACGTATCGCGACGCTGCGCGAATTAGATCATCACGTAGTTCAAGGGATAAAATGCAAAATAAAATAAAAGAAATAAACAATGATGGAGTCTTTCTCTATTACAAAGGCTCCATCATACATACTTAAGAACTGGAAAACTAAAACAGACTCGAGAAGGAAACTGAAATACAGACTCGAAAAGAAAAATCAAGAATACATAAGTGCTTCCAAAACTACTCCAGGGGCCCGCGGGACATCAGTCGGTCTCGCCGCGGGCCTACGTGCAAGATCTCCTTGGAGACGATCCAGGTCATCCATTATCTGGCGAACAAAAGTCATCACCGCGGCGAAAAAAGTGGATCTAGTCATATCCTCACACTCATGGCATTTCATGACGATATAGTCAGCAATTCCCTTAATCCTCTCTCTAATGATGCCTTTCTCTTGGAGCAGGCGCCCAATCTGTTGAGATCTAGCTTCTAGAACTTGGGCGTGATTATGGCTTTGCTCCTGCAAATGTTGCATGTCCTCTTCCAGTCGGGCCATTAATGAATAACAATGTTCCCTCTCTGCCTTGAAGTTCTTTGACTGTTTAGCCATTTCATTCTCGAGGGTAGTTAGCTTCTTCTTTAGATTTGCGACCTCTCTATCATATTTTCCTTTTAATTGCCGAACAAACTTTGCCCGTCCTTCTGCGTTCTTCACCAACTGTGCCCGGGCTCTTGCCAGACTACCTTCAGATTTTTCCAAATCATTCCCATACTCACATACTTTCCTCCTGAGATCGTTTATGAGTTTTTCATCTGCTCTGCTTCTTACTTGGTTTTCAGCTGCTATTTTCATCTTCTGGATTTGGGCTCGGAGGACTTTATTTTCTTGGGCCAACTTTTTCTTTTCACCCTCATCTGCAGTGGCTTACACACCACTATCAAATTTAAGATCTTTGATTTGCCTTCCAACTTGCTTATGGTGGCCCTGTATTCATTTTCTTTGGTCAGCCACTCCCATTGTTCTTGTGATGCTTCAACAAATTCTTGGAGGTGGGGTCTTTTAGCTGGTCTTCCAAACTCAACACTCCTTTTATACCAAGCAAGGTAACCGGACGAGACTTCACCCTTGGATAAATCACGTACTCGGGTGTTTGCCGTCAAATATTGGCACTCACTCCAGATCTGGCGAACCACTGCTTCATGAAATTGGTCATCAGAGCGGATCTCGACTGCATGAATGCTAAGGTCTTCGTCCTTGGGGATTATTTGGCATCTTCCTAGCTGTCTCAAAACCCGGTACGGGGCATAAGGTTGGATACTTCTGAGACCCATCAGGAGGAAGTGAGGACCGGTGGCAGGCATGTATATGATCTCATTAACAGGAAGCCAACCCAACGTCCATTCTATCTGATCTGCAGTTACGGAGCGAAGGCAGGATATCCAATCTACGAGCCCTTCTGGCATCTTGAACCCATCGACCTTTGTACCAAACTCCTCTATGCAGCTTTTCCCTGTAGATCCGTAGTTCATGTACCGAGGACGATGACACAAGTGCTCAATCATCCACATTTGCAGTAACAAATTGCACCCTTCGAAAAAATCTACTCCGGCTTTGCAAGCTGTGAGAGCTCGGAATATTTCTGATACTATCATAGGTGCGAGGGTACTCTTGGCATTGGTAGTCAAAGTATTGACGACTCCGGCTACCCGTACATCAATATTCCCATCCTTCCTGGGAAACACTAGAAGACCCAAGAATGCCACCATGAATGCGAAGCATCTATGCTCTTCCCACTTTAGTCGGTTTCCTTTACTACAGATTCTGCTCTCCGGGTTTTCAAACCCCTTATATGTCCATACCGCTGATATATGAAGTGTAAAGTGGAAAACCCACCCGCCAAATCTGCATAGTGGACCTGCTTGCTTATTTTTAGTAAGCCTAGAAATTTCTGAGGAGTGACGGCCCTTAGAGCGACCAGGTATTTATGTCTAAGACCCTCTGAACTCCCAGCATAACCCGCTATTTCCTCCAAAGTAGGTGTACGTTCGAAATCCAATAAATGCAGAACGTTGTGAGCTGGGTCCTAAAATGTCACCAGCGCTTTTATTATGTCCCCTCTAGGCCTGATCTTTAATAATCCGGTGAGCCCCCCCCCCCCCCCAAAGTAATGGTTGACCATGTCTCGTCCTTGCTCACCCAAATCTTCCCACCACACGTGTAGTTCCAACAGAATCTTGGTCATAACCTTCATTGGTAAGTTTTGACTCGTGCTCATTCTGCACATTTAGATTAAGGTGATTTAAAACAAAGTGAATTTTATTAAAGCTGATAAAAAGGGCTCATTTCACAAAATTTAAATAAACACGGCTACTTTTGCAAATACGACCCTTTTGCACTTCAAAAGGAAGCTTTTAGGGCTGTGTTTGCTAGGTGGCCAAAAAATTCGCAAAGAAACCATCGGTGGCTATTCTTGCAAAAAAAACCTTCCGGCGCCCCGTCGGGACGTTCGGCTTATTTAGACAAAAAACGGCATCACCCACTTTATTTACGACAACAAATGACGACATTTTCAAATTTTTGGGTTATTTTTTTGCAACAGCGGGTCTGGACCCGATGAGGATTGCCTACGTATCCCACATCCGGTGAGAATCAAACCCGTGTAGTTCGGTCTATTTTGACGCAACAGAAAACATGAAGTATTTTGAAAAAAAATTCGGCAGAGTTTCAGTATATTTTGGACACCAGGTTTTTTCAAAGGTGGGTAATTATCTCTCTCATACCTCAATTTGATTTTTTCCAATTTTCTCCCTATTCTAGGAACCGGTCAACATGCAAACCGAAGCAAATAATTGTACAAGTAGCACGTAAAAATGCATCAGGATGGTCTTTTGATTTTTGGGTACACCTGTCCTAGACGGACCCAACCCCCATGTTGAGTCCAAAAAGTCAAATGCACATGATGCAAATAAGCGTTCCTACTAGGGATCCGACATGAGGTTGAGTTATTCTAGGTTTAAAACCTGGGTGTATTGTTCTAGACTTGGTTTACCCGAGCGGACAACTCGAGCCGGGGGGGGGGCTACGTACCGGGAAACAAAAGGCCATCCGACTTTGTAACTTGTCCGAACCTCATTCTAATTAGGGTATGACACTAACAGAAAAGAAGTCACGCCAGCGTGCACTTCCCCAAAGATGAGAAGAGAAGGGTTTCACAGCAGTTTATGTACAGTTCAAATAATATCAAAGCGGTAAAAGCCGCATTTAGCACATTAGGCCCAAGCATGTAATAAAATCAGATAATAAACAAAAGCCAATTATAACAGTTATTCTAAGCTCGAATTCTTGAACCCTTAACCAAAAGTTCTGGGTTATGGTCCCCAGCAGAGTCGCCAGAGCTGTCACACCTCCTTTTTCACCAAAGGGTATATAAGGGAGTTTTTTCAATTGAAGTGACATTATCGAAATGGGATTATTTATTTTATTACAGAGTCGCCACTTGGGATAATTTATAATGGTGTCCCAAGTCACCGGTTTATTTTAAATCCCAAACGAGGAAAATTGACTTTATTTAAAAGTCTGCGAAACCAGAAATTCTAAGTAAGGAATTCTGTTAACCCGGGAGAAGGTATTAGGCATTCCCAGGTTCCGTGATTCGAGCATGGTCGCTTAAACTATTAATAATTGGCCTAATTATCTGATTTACTACATGTTTTAAACCTATTGTGCATTTTCAGATTTATAACCGCTTTTAACTATTTATGGAATTATTCTGGAACAAGTTACGATTGTCGTACACTTGTTTGTTTGATACACATTGCGAATCGTATTACGGGAACCGTACCCACAATCTACAACATATTTACTTTATTAACATTATTAGAAGTTGTGGCTGGGTCACATAAATGTACCCCCGGATTTGGAAATTAGGTATCACAACTACGTCACGGAAACCGTACCCGTAGCTATGATGATTTATTACAAACGCGCCTAAAGCAAACAACGAATGTTCAAAATGTTTTCTACACTAGTTACAATATCAATGTGAGGGCCATGGGTTATGGATTTTATTTATGGATGGCACACCTCAATTTATTTCAAAGGAAAGTATTCAACTATTAGTAATTCATTAGTTAAAACCGACATTCGTCAAGTTCGCGCCTAAAGCAAACTACGAATGTTCAAATTATTTCCTAAAACTACTTTGAGATCATTGAGAAGGCTAAGGTTGAGGAAGTTGTTGGCTAGTAAATATGGAGATGACCATTATGAATAATCAAAGAGTTAGCACATTTGATTCCAATCGTTGCTTATACTTGTTCACATATACTAGTTCAATATCTCTTTTGAGCCTACATGCTTGGGCAATATTTTAATTAGGCTAAGCAGTACAGTGTATAACGTTGGATTGTTAATCCATTTCTTCGAACAAATATCAATGCGTTAACTCTAAAGCCCAACGGCCTAGAGTGTCCAGACTGGTTTAAACAACCTCAACTGGGTCACTTTATCAGTCAGGCCCAAAGTCGACTTATGCTCAATAACACAACTAACAAAAATCGAACATCATGCAATAAATTTATAGCCATGAAACTTGATATAACATGCTCAATTATACCTCTCTGCTCAAAATTGATTTTAAATAGCAATCATCAACGCAAAAGATGTTATCATCAAGTCATTAAATACTTCAAACTCATTATGAATTTACATAAGCTCAGCTGATTTTCTAATGGTCATGTTATATTTATAGCATCTTGATACTAGCTGGCAGTTATTACAGAATATCTTAACAACAATGTGAGAATTACACTTGATCTACTACACCAGAAATTGATTTTATAAAGAGAAAAATATCAACTAATTCTATTACAACTTCCATGTAATTGATAGCCTAGTGAATACTTGCCCTTTTTTGGATATGATTTATCCATCAAAAGCTTAATCCACCACATGAAACCACCAGTTTCAGCATGATATCAACAGCAGAATCCCACTCTTTGACTTAGATCTTGCGGATTTGGCCAACTGGTGGCCAAATCTGCAGACTATGGCCATGTGACCAACAACAACACCCTTCAATATCCTCAAATTAATATCACCTCATTCAATCACATATGCAGAAAACTATAGAGGCCTTATATATAAAGCTAGAGCTGAAACTGCAAACTTTAACTATATTGACATCACCTTATTCATGCAACATTCATATCCCACTAGATCCCATGAATACAAACAACTCACACATTCAGCTTTTTAAAAGAAAAATGTAAATGCTAATGTACCAGATAAGTTTGTTTCATTCATGGACTAAACTTATGCTACATCATTTCACCTTAAAAATCAAATAGCTCTATTCTAATGAGATTTTCAGCAGCACAATCACAGTAATGTTGATACCCAATTTTTCCCTGTATTTTTTAAAATATGCAACATTCAAAATAGCCTATATATGCATATATAAGTATATCCCAAGATTATATTATTTTTTCTTTAATTTTTCAAAGATTTTTAAATCAAGTTACTGCCCTATTTTATCAAGAAAAACCCAATAATTGTCACCAAAATTATCATTTTTTGGTGATTCATTTATTGGATTCTCATATTTATACTAAAATATAGCTAAGATATTTGTACATACTTTTACAAATTTATTTAACGGTTTTAAGGATGAAATTGCATAATTGCAATATTAGCCATTTTAGGTTTAAATTCGTCTCATGTTTATAAAACGGGATTTTATATTTTTTATTCAATAATTATATGTTATAAATTATTTCAGTGCTTTCAATTTATTTCCAGAAATTTGTTTATTATTTTCTATAAATTAAATGGGAAAAAGGGCTATTTAATTTATAGCCAGATTTGGCCTTCTAATTTAGCCTAATTAAACCCAATACCCAACCCAAATTAAACCAACCCAAATACCCATGCCCAATCCTAAATCTACCCCACCCAACCCGGATTAAATCTTGATCGTTGATCAATTTTGATTTACGGTCTAGATCTGCCCTTACTAAATTAAACCAAACGACCCCCCAAGACCCATTTCATTTCCTCACTCATCTCTATCTCTCTATCTCTGGTTCTCTCTAGAACCTTCCCCCTTCCCCTCCGCTCCGATGAGTTTCACTCACCTTCTCCGGCCACCTCCTGGCCTGAATCTATGGTGGTCTCGCCACCTACCAGCCTTCCATAGTGCATACACGCTTGGTTGCTGAGGTTTCATGGTCTGACCACGAAGAAGCTTCATCTAGACTTTGTTGGATTCAAGTTTTATGGCCATCTCCGGCCTTGCTCCGGCAAGCCATGTTTGTTTCGAGCCTGGCCTCGACTCTTCCTTCTTAAATCTATCCAAGCCTTTCTCACCGTTTGGGTTTCTCTGAAACCCTAGCTTTTGAGGTTCTTCTATTTTCTTTAGATCTGTTCTAGATCCGTGTTTTCCCTAAACTTTTAAACGATTTCTTTCAAAAGTTATGCTTTCAAAACCTTTATATTTTTTCCGACTTAGGGTTTTCTTTTTTTTGGGGTTATTTAGATGTTTCTTCTACTGTCTTTGTGTGTTTCTTCTACTATGTTTCTTGTTTCTTCTACCATGTTCTTATCAGTTTCCTCTACTGTTGTTATATGTTTCTCTACTGTGTTCTTTATATGTTTCTCTACTGTGCTCTTTACATGTTTCTCTTACTGTGTTCTTGTTAAGTTTCTTCTAATATGCTTCTTAATATGCTTCCCCTACCGTTCTTATTAGTTTCTTCCATTAGGTTTCTTATCAGTTCTTCTACTATGTTTCTGTGAGTTCCTCTACTGTGTTTCACATGTTGTTCTTTTACTATGCTTCTCATGAGTTCCTGCTACTGAAAGAGCATGTTAAAGGTCTCAGTTCCTTTCTTAGACGTCTGAACCTGTTTCGATTAGTATCTTTTTCCTTGATTACTTGTCCTCTCATCTCTGCACTCGATTGATGGTAAAACCCTAGAATTTGGGGATTCATCCGAGTTTGAGAACATTGGCTATGTGATATGACTTCAACTTTGAAATTGTCTGATTTCAGAAACCCTAACTATTTCGAGTTTCTGAATTTGTTTCATCAGCTGCTCAACTGAGTCTTGAAATCTTTGTTTCAACCTCTGTTTCTTTAAGCAATTCTGATTCTCCACTAAACTCTTCTAAGGTATTTACACTGGACCTTGTGTATGCTATTTGATACTATCTCTCTTCTACATTGCTGACCTATGTGACTACCATGATCCTATAGCCTATTACCTACTGATTTTGCAATGACATGACATTTTCTTTCTTTGCCCTAAATTCAGCTTAGCATGTTTGTGTGCTCTTTATATGTGCTGGACTTCCCTCTAAAATGGGCTTTCAATTTTGATTAATTTCAGACTTCCTTTTGTATAGGTTTGATTGATTTCTTTCCTTGTTTGCTGATTTCCCTGTGACTCGATTTAAGTTAAAACTTTCCTCAGCTTTTCTGACTTGGTTCATTCATGGACCAGTGATTACAAAATCTCTGATCCTTGATTTACTGTCTACTAATTGATTTTTCTTACCTTATTTATGTAACCGTGTATTTCAAAGTTCTGCCCTTAAATAAACTCCTATGTATTTACCCCTAAATGCCTACTTTGCACAAGATGCTTGTTTGATCTCTTTCCTTAAACAATTTTATTACTCATTACCGTTTAAGTCTGAATTCCTTAATTAAAGCGAGTCTTGTACTGATTGGTTTTAATTGATACCCAGTTTCTTAATTGTTTTCTTACCTTATTTCTTCCTGCTTTTTTCACACTATAAGTACACGACTCTTTCATTAACACAAGGGCCATCACTCATAGTCTTTCTGAATTTATACTTACACTCAAAAATTATTCTCTCTTGTTTGTTTATACTGTGGCCGGTTACAAGACCTTTTGTCTGCTTTCCCTCTATTTGTTTCTTTGAAACTGGTATGTCCTGATTTAATTTTCAGCACCACAACAATGTTTATTTATTATCTTTATATCCATGTCTACTTACTGCTTCTGTATAGTTCAACACTTACTCTAGCGTACTGATTTATTTCTGCCTGTTCTACTATGAATCCAAAACCCCTACCCCCTATGTGTTTAAGCTATGGTTTGATGCATGGCAATACTGCAAGTTATTGTCCATGAATCAGACTTGATCCCCTGGGATCCTAGCCTCCAATAGTATGTGTTCTAGCAGGCTTATAGGTGTGCTAGCACTCTCCATTGCTGGGCATGCCTAAAGTCTGCCTTTGCCTAAGCAATAGGCTCTTTATAATCTCCTCTCTCCCCTGAACCCCTTATGTGTGCTTACTTGTAGCTGTTCCCTCTCCCTTTCTCCTTTAGCATTCTGTTCTGCACTTGCACACACCTTCTTAGCCTTTAAGTTCTGCCCCCCTCTCGTGAGCCTTGCCTTGGGACCCTTTGAGTTCCCTCTAAACTTGGACATTTGAGGGCTGGCCCTTCCACACTGATAATGTCACGTGTAGCCCCTCATTGAGGAGTGATTACCGGGCATTGTGAGGGGTGATCCATATTATTAATAAACCTAGGACCCCTCTTCCTTTATTTCTTTCTTTTCAGCATTTTAACTCTTTATTTTCTTAAAATTAGTTTTTTTAATTACTCTTTCAAACCTTGTTTACTTTCAAACCTTTATATGATGAAATCCCCTCTTATTTGAGCCATATTTGTCTATATGATAATTGTACCCAAATTCACAATAATAGTCTGGTCGGGAACCACACTAGTGGATTCTGAGGGGTGCCTAACACCTTCCCCTTAGAATAATTTCAAGCCCTTGCCCAATCTCTGGTTGCTCAAATCTAATCTCCTTGGTGTCCTAATGCACCCTAATCATTAGGTGGCGACTCTTTAAATCAAACCTAATTCCCAAAAGGAATGAGTTGTCCTCCCAAATGTCATAAACCTGATTTCGCGAGAAAAAGGGGGCGCGACAGCATGGAACCTCTTCTGGGGATATTTTTTAGGCTTTTACCATTTCAGGCTATTATTGTGAATTTATGCTTCTTTATGCGCAACTATTTGTTATTTCTTTTAAGCATTCAATTTCCTTTTCAACTACAAAACTGACTTGTCTTTTAGTTTCTTTCTTTTACTGCTTTCCTTCATTTCCGCTTTAAGTTATGAAACTGTTGTATTTACTGCTTTCTCGAACGTGCAAATACGTGACAACATGCCTTTAATTGTTGCATAATCATGCTCAACATCATATTCCACTCGTGCCAATCAAATCCTATAGCAACGCTTATAATGAGTGGTTGCGCTCTTCCAATATTATCACCCCCTAAATCCGGCAAGGCGTATTTGCGGTAAAACTAGTCGATCAACGGTGTAGTCGACGGTTCCGTACCTTTCCCCCTTAAATTGTCCGCTCAAGGGTACCAGTCTAAAACCCCATAGAAACCTTACTCTGTTTTAACTGTGCATGCATCATGGTCAAACCTAGCCGAGTCAGTTATGTTGTCCGCATAATGACTCTTTAAGATAGCCTTGTCCAAAGTCCATTGGGTTTCCCTAAAACCCAAACGGACATCATCACGTTCTGTGCATTTATTTGGAGAACTAAATGCTTTTATGCCAATTACTGATGTTAAATAGTCGAGTCCGGTGGGGGAAAGGGCCTAACCTTATTTTCTTGCAGATAATGAGGCACGAAATCCCCAAATTCGGCATGGTTACCAACATCCACCCGAGACTGCTAAGCT
>NW_017670655.1:316225-348098 GCF_001879085.1 Nicotiana attenuata | reverse complement strand
TTTTCTGACTTGGTTCATTCATGGACCAGTGATTACAAAATCTCTGATCCTTGATTTACCGTCTACTAATTGATTTTTCTTACCTTATTTATGTAACCGTGTATTTCAAAGTTCTGCCCTTAAATAAACTCCTATGTATTTACCCCTAAATGCCTACTTTGCACAAGATGCTTGTTTGATCTCTTTCCTTAAACAATTTTATTACTCATTACCGTTTAAGTCTGAATTCCTTAATTAAAGCGAGTCTTGTACTGATTGGTTTTAATTGATACCCAGTTTCTTAATTGTTTTCTTACCTTATTTCTTCCTGCTTTTTCACACTATAAGTACACGACTCTTTCATTAACACAAGGGCCATCACTCATAGTCTTTCTGAATTTATACTTACACTCAAAAATTATTCTCTCTTGTTTGTTTATACTGTGGCCGGTTACAAGACCTTTTGCTTGCTTTCCCTCTATTTGTTTCTTTGAAACTGGTATGTCCTGATTTAATTTTCAGCACCACAACAATGTGTTTATTTATTATCTTTATATCCATGTCTACTTACTGCTTCTGTATAGTTCAACACTTACTCTAGCATACTGATTTATTTCTGCCTGTTCTACTATGAATCCAAAACCCCTACCCCCTATGTGTTTAAGCTATGGTTTGACGCATGGCAATATTGCAAGTTATTGTCCATGAATCAGACTTGATCCCCTGGGATCCTAGCCTCCAATAGTATGTGTTCTAGCAGGCTTATAGGTGTGCTAGCACTCTCCATTGCTGGGCATGCCTAAAGTCTGCCTTTGCCTAAGCAATAGGCTCTTTACAATCTCCTCTCTCCCCTGAACCCCTTATGTGTGCTTACTTGTAGCTGTTCCCTCTCCCTTTCTTCTTTAGCATTCTGTTCTGCACTTGCACACACCTTCTTAGCTTTAAGTTCTGCCCCCCTCTCGTGAGCCTTGCCTTGGGACCCTTTGAGTTCCCTCTAAACTTGGATATTTGAGGGCTGGCCCTTCCACACTGCACTCATCCCCAATCTGATAATGCATGTGAGTGTGAGCGTTGCCCGGAGTCCCTTTGAGGCTCTTAGGGAACTTTGACACACCCAAATGGGAGAAAGGCTTTGGATCATGATTTCTTGGAGTTGGTTTACCTCATATTTCAAACATGAAGTCTGAATCAGGCTCTCCTTGGTTGTACTTTTATTTATTTTTTTGATGTATTTTACCTTATTCCGGGATGTAATAATTTGTACTAAACTCTTGGGTATGGTTAGTGAAAAGGGACGGGTAACATATGTATGCAAAAAGGGTAGACACCATGCCTATAGGAATTTTGAATTCTGCATATGCACATAGAAATCATGTCTATATGTCCTTCTGAATTCTGTATGCCCATCATTCACATAGAAATCATGATTATAGGACTACTACATTCATATAGAAATCATGCTTACAGGATTATCTAAATCTCTATGTTCAATCGCACTTAGATATCATGTTCATAGGTCTTAAACAATTTCTGCACTTAGATATCATGTTCATAGGTCTTAAATAATTTCTGCACTTAGATATCATGTTCATAGTTCTTAAACAATTTCTGCACTTAGATATCATGTTCATAGGTCTTAAACAAAATTCAGCACCTAGATATCATGTTCATAAGTCTAAAACGAGTCTTTTGCATTTTATACCATGTTCAAAATCAACTACGCATAGAAAGCATGCCTATAGGAACTCCTAATCGAATCTGAATCGCCTCATTCACATATGGAACTAAAATAAGTAACAATGGGTACTGTTAGCTGAAGAACTTATAATCTTCGTTAAAAACTGGCCTTTCTTTTAACAATCTGACTCCTCTTTTAATCAGTATGTGTCCAGTTTGCTTTAAACCCTGTTATTTCGTTGCTTTCTGAATTCAATAGATACCATGCCTATAGGATACTTGTCCAACACTTAGGCAAGCCTTAGGGTAAAGTCATAAATTAAATTAGTTCTGTTAATAAATACAACCAGCTGGCAGGCCTGATTCGGGCTTCTTATCTAAATTGTGTAATAAATCAGTCTGTGTCAACCTTTAAGCTCTTGTTTGTTTAGTACTTAATCAGACCCTAAACAGTATGTGTAAGTCATGCTAATTACGTGTTTCTTTGTTTAAAGGGGGTATATTTGAGCCTTTGCTTGTTATGTGCTTTCCCCTAACTTGTTATACGTGTTTTGTATGTCGCCTTAGAATTTTGCCCCTTTGAAACCACAAATAAGCCTAACATCCCTTCCCTTTAGGATTAGTAGTCCTCATGCCTCCGGGACTGATAGGATTGGGACGAGTAGTAGCATGCAATAGGTAAACGAGACCATTCTGCGCTTTAATACCTTAACGGGGTGGGAAGGGTAGATATGGATATGATGACCACGCGATAATGTCACGTGTATCCCCTCATTGAGGAGTGATTACCGGGCATTGTGAGGGGTGATCCATATTATTAATAAACCTAGGACCCCTCTCCCTTTATTTCTTTCTTTTCAACTCTTTATTTCTTTTTAAAATCAGTTTTTTTAATTACTCTTTCAAACCTTGTTTACTTTCAAACCTTTATATGATGAAATCCCCTCTTATTTGAGCCCTATTTATTTATATGCTAATTGTACCCAAATTCACAATAATAGTCTGGTCGGGAACCACACTAGTGGATTCTGAGGGGTGCCTAACACCTTCCCCTTAGAATAATTTCAAGCCCTTACCCAATCTCTGGTTGCTCAAATCAAATCTCCTTGGTGTCCTAATGCACCCTAATCATTAGGTGGCGACTCTTTAAATCAAACCTACTTCCCAAAAGGAATGAGTTGTCCTCCCAAATGTCATAAATCCAATTTCGCGAGAAAAATGGGGCACGACAAGTAATAGACTTAATTCATCATGGCAGAAAGCAAAGAGAGGATGGATTTGATAATAAACAAGATAACCACACATCTTTGATGCACTAAATATTAAACATAGTCAAAGCTTGAATAGATTACAACTTCAGTTTCATATTTAAAAGAAGTTTCAGATTGTGATGTTACATACCTAACAGTAAGTGGACAGAAGAAAAGGACCAAATAAAGGCCTAGAAATCCAAAAAGAGAAGACCAGCTTCAGCAGCAACAACAAACAAAAGCACACCAGTAAAACCGAAGACCAAATGAAGCTCTAAAGCCAACTTCTTGCCAAATGAGAAAGGTTTTCTCAAATTTTTAGAAGAATTTTGAGTCTCAAAACTAGTCTTAAAATGAAAAGGATATTCTGAATCTCATAAGCTTTTTGTTTGTGCGAAAAAAATTCTGTCCTTGAATCAGTAAAGGTCTTTTTCTTTTATAGAGTGTATAAAAACAGCAAAAAAAAGGCATATTCTGCCCTAAATTCCTAAAAGGTCAGATAGTACAGCATCTTTTGACAGTCTTGGTACAGCTGTTAGGACAGATGTCCTATCCAGATATTTACTCACCTTTTTTAATCCTTTTACTTCTGAAAATTTCCTCTTTTGGTCCCTATTTTGACCTAAATTCTGATTTTAAAGAAAACCTTTAGTCCCCTCTAGAAGCTTCTGATATTTTACCTAAAGTTCCTCTATTTTCAACTTCCCAATTGGTCCCTTTAAGTTCTGCTTGATACAAATAGCCACCTTATTTTCTGATTCTCAACACCCTAAGTTTCCATGTTCCTTTAGACCCCCCTCAAGTTTCAATTCCGAACAAACACACTAACAGGAACAAATATTAATCAACCAAACACTTTAACAAGTTAATTGATAATTTATGCAATTGAACTCACTAATTTAATCCCGCCAGGACAGAAAATTAAACCAGAATATTAATCTCAAATCATGTAATTAACTTAAATAACCTATTTTTAAATTGAACTAATCAAAATAAACAAACTAACTAGCGATAAAAGAACAGAAAGAAAACAGAAAAAGAAACAAAAAGAGTGAAAAGGAACATATACTGATTTGGCCGGAAATGCTTGAACAAACAAGGAAAATCAACGAACGACGATGCTTGAAGAAGCTTGGCCGGTCAGTGCTGACTTGGCCGGAATCCGGTAAGCTTTGAAATGAGCCAAAAGTGACACTAATCAATTGTTCTTACCGAGAACAATTGATTGGCATAAATTTTGGCTCAAATCGAGCCTTGAAACCATTAAAACTCAGAAAGAGGAATGGATTAGGGTTTTCATTTCTTTTGGAATCTCATATTTGAAATTAAAACAAATGGGTGGGGATTTGGGGAAATTGGTAGTAGGATAGTGATAAGGGGAGGCTGGGGATTGTAGGGTTAAATTTAGGGGTGGTTTGGAGTATTGCCGCTGCCGTGGGGCGATTTTTGGTGGGTGGCTTGCGGCGGCGATTATAGAGACGAAGAAGGGGTCTGTGAGGGTTCATTAGGGGTAGGGGGTCTGTTCTGACACTTAGAAGGGAAATGGAGATCAGTTGCGAGTAGGTGCGATGGGTTGGCTGCAGATGCGGAACCTGGTGCATTAAGTGAGTTCCGCACCTGTGATGGAAATTCCACAGGTGCGGTGTCGCAGAAGCGGAAATAGGACCGTAGGTGCGGTTTTGCTGGGTAGAAAACCCCAGCTCGAGGTTTTGTTATCCATTTTCGATTTTGGGTTTGAGGAACTCGGGAGAGAGGCAATTTTTCAAAGGATTTCAAGGAGCAACGTTGGGGTAAGTGATTCTAACCTATAATGGTATAAATTTCAGGAATCCATGGCTTTGTTCATCACCTAATTGGGAATTTGAGCTAGAAATTTGGGAATTTAGGGCTTGGAAATTGGAGAGTGGATTTTGAGGATTTGAGTGACCAAATGAGGTTGGATTTTGATAAATTTGGTATGGTTAGACTCGTGAGTGAATGGGCTTTCTAATTTTCTAACTTTTGTCGGATTTCGAGATGTTGGACCGGGGGTCGAGTTTGAGTGAATTTCGGGATTTGGCCAATAATTTGGTATTTTTCTTGTGGAATTGGTTCCTTTAGCCTATATTTATCGTATTGTATTGCTTATGGCTCGATTCAGGATGTTTGGAGACCGAGTCAAGAGGCAAGGGCATTTCGGAGTAGGAGTTCGCTTGTTTGAGGTAAGTAACGCTTTCAAACTTGGTTCTAAGGGTTCGAAACCCCAAACTACGTGTTATGTGGTTAATAATGAGGTGACGCACATGCCAAGTGACGGGCGTGCGGGCGTGCACCGTGAGAATCGTGACCTGGTTCATTCCATGGCATTGTTTAATGACTCTTTCTTATTGATATCCGAGTTTCCATTATATGATAAAGTAATTGAGTTGTAAACATGCTAGACACCATGTTAGGGCTTCATGCCGATACTGTTGGGACCCCCAGCGGTCGTTTCTTGCTGTCATTTCACTGATTTCACTATTATCTTGTACTCAATCATATTCGTGCATTTCATATCATATCTCAGTCTCGGTTATTATTGTTGGCACAACATATCATTGTTTCCGGGCTAGTTTCCATGACATTGTGAGCCCGTGGGTGAGACTGGAGAGTGATGTCGGAGTGAGGCTGAGAGCCTGATTATGAGTGACAGTTATGGGGTCGGGCTGCACGTCGCACCAATTATATTGATTATGATAGGTCTTGGGCCGTTGGAGCCCCTACGGAGTCTGCACACCCACAGTGGGTGCGGTTGATTATATTCAGGGATGGATCTTCCCTTGGTATGGAGATGGATCTTCTCCATGAGGCTAGTTTGGCCTATTTTCCTCGGTACTGGAGACTGATGGTCAGTGATATATATATTCTGGGATGGATCATCCCTGGGCCGTGTGAGTCATATACAATACCGAGTGGTTATGAGGTTATTATTATTATTTGGAGATGGATCTTCCCCATAGGGCTGGATTGGCCTTCCTCGGTACTGAGTGACTACTGTCAGAGATGTATATATTCCGGGATGGATCTTCCTTGGGCCGTGTGAGCCATATACAGTACTGAGTGGACGAGCATTTGAGAGTGGGAGCACATTGTGCATTTCATACTGTTGATGCATTGGCATGTAGAAGAAGTTGAGTTATATATATCTTAAACTGTTCAGATCTGTATTTACCTTATCACTTTGAGGTTTCTATTTAACTGAAAGCAAGCCTACATTTCTGTACATTGATTCTATTATATCTGTTGAGGTTGAGTTCGTCACTACCATTCATTCTATAGTTTGGACTCGTTACTTACTGAGTTGGTGTACTCACGTTACCCCCTGTACCTTGTGTGCAGATTCAGGCACTTTTGGACCCAGTGGCGGTTGTTGATCGAGGCTTCAGGCCTGGGAGATTATTGAGGTATCTGCACGTCGTTCGCAGGCCTTGACTCTCCATCTCTATCTCTAGATGTATTTTAGTTTGTTTCCTTGAACGTTGTAATAGACTATATTTTCCTTTAGACGCTCATGCACTTAGTGACACCCTGGTTTTGGGCAGTTGTATCTTATTTTAGAATTTCTTATGTTTAAATAGTTTCCTCTAAATGTTAAAAGCTTCCATTAAATGTTTTCAAACTTATTGTTGTTATATCATTTTGGTTGAGTTAAGGCTAGCCTAGTTCCACGATAGGCGCCATCACGACGGGTTGAGTTTTGGGTCGTAACAAGTTGGTATCAGAGCCTAGGTTACATAGGTCTCACGAGTCATGAGCGGGTTTAGTAGAGTCTTGCGGATCGGTACGAAGACATTTGTACTTATCTTCGAGAGGCTGCAGAACCCTTAGGAAACTTCACATTCTTGAAATCTTATCGTGCGAATCTGTTGATACTGGTAACTAAACTTCTATTATTCTATTCTCTCACGGATGGTGAGGACACGCGCTACCAGTCAGGATGGTTAGCCACCGGTACCACCAGTTGGGGCCGCGAGAGGCCGAGGTCGCGGTAGAGGCCGTAGTAGGGGTAGGGGTGTAGCCTGCACAGCAGCTAGGGCAGCACCTGCAAATCCACCAATTGCCCCAGTACAGGATCAGGTACCAGTTGTGGATGCACCAGCGGGACCAGCTCAGGCACCAGCTATGCCCTTCATGATTCCAGGTCTTCAGGAGACCTTAGCTTAGATTCTGATCGTGTGCACCAGTCTTGCTCAAGAGGTCTCTATTTCTACTACAACAGCCACTTCTCAAGCCGGGGGAGGCACTCAGACTCCCGCCACCCGCACACCCAAGCAGGTTGTTCAGGGACTCCAAACACCGGGGGCACCACCAACCCAGCCGGTTGGAGCTGCTCAGGACTATGTGGTTCCTGCCTTGCCTGATGATGAGCAACATAGATTGGAGAGGTTTAGTAAGCTTCAGCCTCCGACTTTTAGTGGTGCAGAGGACGAGGATGCATAGGATTTCTTGGATAAGTGTTAGAGGATTCTCTGTACAACAGGTATTTTAGAGACCAGTGGGGTCTCGTTCACTACTTTTCAGTTCTCTGGAGTTGCCTTCACTTGGTGGGAGGCTTATGAAAGGCGTAGGCCGGTTGGTGCAGCGCCCCTTACATGGCAGCAGTTCTCAATTCTCCTCCTGGAGAAGTATGTGCTGCAGTCATGTAGAGAGGAGCTATGCAGGTAGTTTGAGCAGTTGCGTCAGGATGATATGACTGTGACGCAGTACGAGATGAGATTTTCTGAGTTGGCCCGCCATGCTATCTGGTTGGTTCCCACAGATAGGGAGAGGATCAGGAGGTTCATTGATGGCCTCACATATCAGCTGCGGATTCTTCTGACTAGAGAGAGGGTGCCTTGTGCTTCTTTTGAGGAGGTTGTTGACATTGCTCGGGATATAGAGTTGGTTCGCCTCCAGGAGAGAGAAGAGAGAGAGGCCAAGAGGCCTCGTGGATCCGGTACTTTTGGTAGTGTTCCTTCGGGAAGTCAGTTTCACCACGGCAGGGGCCGTCCCTTCAGGCATGCTCAGACGGCTCATCCAAATCACAGTGGAGCATCATCTGGCCATGGTTCTCACAGTTCTCAGCAGGGCCACTCATCTCTCAGTGCCCTTCCAGCTCCGAGTCGTCTCCTGCACCATTAGCTCAAGGTTTATCTATGCCTAGTCCTTCTAGTAGGTATCCTGGTGCTCGGGGCTCCCTTCAATCCCAACTGCCATTTGTGGGTCAAGGTTTCTTTGAGTGTGGAGATTTGGGCCATATCATGAGTTTCTGTCCCCGCCTTACGGGAGGTTCATCCAAGCAGAGGAGTCAGCCTTCGGCTTCAGCACCAGTTACTTCACCACCCGCCTAGCTAGCTCGGGGCGGAGGTCAGTCAGCTAGGGGTCTCCCTAGAGGGGGAGGCCGATCGGGTGGCGGTCATGCCCGTTTCTGTGCACTCCCTGACAAACCAGATGCTATTGCTTCAGATGTTGTGATCACAGGTATTATCTCAGTTGCCACAGGGATGCCTCTGTATTATTTGATCCTGGTTCCACTTTTTCATATGTGTCATCATATTTTGCTCATTATTTGGATACGCCTCGTGAGTCTCTTGTTTTATCTGTTCATGTATCTACACCGCTAGGCGATACTATTGTTGTGGACCGTGTATATCTGTCATGTGTAGTGACTATTGGGGGACTAGAGACTAGAGTGGATATGTTGCTGCTTAGTATGGTTGACTTTGATGTAATATTGGGCATGGATTGGTTGTCTCCGTGTCATGCTGTTCTGGATTATCACGCTAAGACGGTGACGTTGGCTATGCTGGGAGTGCCACGGATTGAGTGGCGAGGTTCGTCGGATTATGTTCCCAGTAGAGTGATTTCAATCTTGAAGGCCCAACGGATGGTTGGGAGGGGTTGTATTTCTTATTTGGCTTTTGTGAGGGATGTCAGTATAGAGACTCCTACTATTGATTCAGTTCCGGTGGTGAGGGATTTTCTGGATGTGTTTCCTGCAGACCTGCCAGGCATGCCGCTGGACAGGGATATTGACTTCGGTATGATTGGGTGCCGGGCACTCAGCTCATTTTTATTCCACCGTATCGCATGGCCCCGACAGAGTTAAAGGAATTGAAGGAACAGCTTCAGGAACTCCTTGATAAGGGGTTTATTCGGCCTAGTGTGTCACCTTGGGGCGCACCAGTTCTATTTATGAAGAAGAAGAAGGATGGAACTATAAGAATGCGCATTGATTACAGGCAGTTGAACAAAGTCACAATCAAGAACAAGTATCCTTTGCCTCGTATTGATGATTTATTTGACCAGCTTCAGGGAGTGAGGGTGTTCTCTAAGATTGATCTCAGGTCAAGGTATCACCAATTGAAGATTAGGGACTCAGACATTCTTAAGGCAACTTTCAGGACCCGATATGGTCATTATGAGTTCCTTGTGATGTCTTTTGGGCTGGCCAATACCCCAGTAGCGTTCATGCATTTGATGAACAGTGTGTTCCAGCCTTATCTCGACTCGTTTGTTATTGTATTCATTGATGATATACCGGTGTACTCTCGTAGCCAGGAGGAGCATGCCCAGCATTTGTGAATTGTGTTGCAACGGTTGAGGGAAGAGAAGCTTTATGCTAAGTTCTCCAAGTATGAGTTTTAGCTCAGTTCAGTGGTGTTCTTGGGGCACGTGGTGTCTAGTGAGGGTATTCAAGTGGATCCGAAGAAGATAGAGGCGGTCCAGAGTTGGCCCAGACTGTCCTCAGCCATAGAGATTCGTAGCTTTCTTGGTTTGGTGGGTTATTACCGCCGGTTCGTTCAGGTTTTCTCGTCTACTGCATCACCCTTGACCAAATTGACTCAAAAGGGTGCTCCTTTCAGGTGGTCGGATGAGTGTGAGGCAAGCTTTCAGAAGCTTAAGACTGCCTTGACCACAGCTCCAGTGTTAGTCCTGCCATCAGCTTCTGGTTCCTATTCAGTATATTGTGATGCTTCTCGGATCGGTATTGGATGTGTTTTGATGCAGGAGGGTGGAGTGATTGCTTATGCTTCTCGTCAGTTGAAGCCCCATGAGAAGAACTACCCTGTTCATGATTTGGAGTTGGCCGCCATTGTTCACGTGCTGAAGATTTGGAGGCACTATCTCTATGGTATGTCTTGTGAGGTGTTTACTGATCATCATAGCCTCCAGCACTTGTTCAAACAGAAGGATCTCAATTTGAGGCAGCAAAGATGGTTGGAGCTGCTAAAGGATTATGATATTACCATTTTGTACCATCTAGGAAAGGCCAATGTGGTGGCCGATGCCTTGAGTAGAAAGGCGGTAAGTATGAGTAGTATTGCATTCCTTCCTGTTGGTGAGAGACATCTTGCAGTTGATGTTCAGGCTTTGGCCAATCGGTTTGTGAGAATGGATATTTTGGAGCCCAGTCGGGTCCTAGCTTGCGTGGTATCTCGATCTTCCTTGTTTGATCGTATCAGAGAGCGCCAGTATGATGATCCTCATTTTCTTGTCTCAAGGATAAGGTTCTGCATGATGATGTCATAGATGTTACCATTGGTATGACGGGGAATTGAGGATGCATGGCCGGATATGTGTGCCCAATATAGATGGGCTTTGGGAGTTGATTTTGGAGGAGGCACACAGCTCGCGGTATTCCATCCATCCGGGTGCCGCAAAGATGTACCAGGATTTGAGACAGCACTATGTGTGGAGGAGGATGAAGAAAGATATAGTTGGGTTTGTAGCTTGGTGCCTCAACTGTCAACAGGTGAAATATGAGCATCAGAGGCCGGGTGGCTTGCTTCAGCAGATAGAGATTCCAAAGTGGAAGTAGGAGCGGATCACCATGGATTTCGTAGTTAGGCTCCCACATACTTTGAGGAAGTTCGATGCTATTTGGGTGATTGTGGATCGGCTAACCAAGTCCGCGCACTTCATTCATGTGTGTACTACTTATTCTTCAGAACGGCTGGCTGAGATCTACATCAGAGAGATTGTTTGCCTTCATGGAGTGCCAGTTTCTATCATTTCAGACAGAGGCACGCAGTTCACATCAGAGTTTTGGAGGGCCGTGCAGCGAGAGTTGGGCACTCAGGTTGAGTTGAGCACAACATTTCACCCTCAAACGGACAGACAGTCTGAGCGCACTATTCATATTTTGGAGGATATGTTGCACGCTTATGTCATTGATTTTGGGGGTTCATGGGACCAGTTTCTGCCACTCGCAGAGTTTGCGTATAACAACAGTTATCAGTCGAGTATTC
Organism: Nicotiana attenuata; assembly: GCF_001879085.1. Classification (NCBI taxonomy): domain Eukaryota; kingdom Viridiplantae; phylum Streptophyta; class Magnoliopsida; order Solanales; family Solanaceae; genus Nicotiana; species Nicotiana attenuata. The sequence goes on along the minus strand of NW_017670655.1, from coordinate 336,943 downwards.
AGACGGCTCCGTATGAGGCTTTATATAGGAGGCGGTGTAGATCTCCAGTGGGTTGGTTTGATCCGAGTGAGGCTAGGCTTTTGGGCACAGACTTAGTTCAGGATGCATTGGATAAGGTGAAATTGATTCAGGAGCGGCTTCGCATGGTGCAGTAAAAACAAAAGAGTTATGCCGACAGAAAGGTCTGTGATGTGTCTTATATGGTAGGGGAGAAGGTTCTACTGAAGGTTTCACCCATGAAGGGTGTTATGAGATTTGGGAAGAAGGGCAAGCTGAGCCCTCGGTTCATTGGGCATTTTGAGGTGCTTTGGAGGATTGGGGAGGTGGCCTAAGAGCTTGCATTACCACCTAGCTTGTCGGGTGTGCATCCGGTATTTTATGTTTCCATGCTTCGGAAGTATATCGGCGATCCATCTCATGTTCTGGATTTCAGCACGGTTCAGTTGGATGGTGATTTGACATATGATGTGGAGCCAGTGGATATTTTGGAGCGGCAGGTCCGAATGTTGAGATCAAAGGATATAGCTTCAGTGAAAGTGTAGTGGAGAGGTCAGCCCGTGGAGGAGGCTACTTGGGAGACTGAGCGGGATATGCGGAGCAGATATCCACACCTATTTGAGATTTCAGGTATGTTTCTAGACCCGTTCGAGGACGAACGTTTGTTTAAGAGGGGGAGGATGTAACGACCCGGCCGGTCGTTTTGAGAGTTATAGCCATGTCCCCCATTTCCTGCTCCTTTTGTGTTCTTGAGCTGTATTTTGACTTACCGGGTTAGTTGGTTCGGGTCCGGTGAGGTTTTGGAGTGAAGAGACACTTAGTCTCTTATGAGAAGGTTTAAGTTGGAAGAGTTGACCCGATGTTGACTTATGTGTGAACGACCTTGGATTTGAATTTCCATGGTTCCGTTAGCTCCGTTAGGTTATTTTGGACTTGGGAGCGTGTTCGGAATGTGATTTGGAGGCTCATGGTAGAATTAGGCTTGAATTGGCGAAAGTTAGAATTTTGGCGACTTAGGTCGGTAGTTGAAATTTTGATATCAGGGCCGGAATGGAATTTCGGAAGTTGGAGTAGGTTCGTGGTGTCATTTTTGACTTGTGTGCAAAATTTGAGGTCATTTGGACGTGGTTAAGCAGGTTTCGGCATCGTTTGTGGAATTTGAAAGTTTAGAAGTTCTTGGGCTTGAATCTGAGTGTAATTTGGTGTTTTGATGTTGTTTTGGGTGATTCGAAGGTTCGACTAAGTTTGTATGTTGATATATGACTTGTTGGTATGTTTGGTTAAGGTCCCGAGGGGCTCGGGGTGATTCAGGATGGTTAACGGGGAGTTTGGAAATTGCAGCTAAAGCTGCTCTTGCTGGTGATTCCGCTCCTGCGGAATGGGGACCACAGGTGCGAGGTCGCAGGTGCGCTTGGGGAGCCACAAATGCGGACATAGAGGAGTTTGGTCTTTTCTGCAGAAGCGGAAGGTGAGGTCGCAGGCGTACGCCGCAGATGCGGAACCTGGTGCATTAAGTGAGTTCCGCACATGCGATGAAAATTCTGCAGGTGCGGTATCGTAGAAGCGAAAATAGGATCGCAGGTGCGGTTTTGCTGGGCCGAAAACCCCGGCTCGAGGTTTTGTTCTCCATTTTCGATTTTGGGTTCGAGGAAGTCGGGAGAGAGGCGATTTTTCGAAGGATTTCAAGGAGCAACGTTGGGGTAAGTGATTCTAACCTATAATGGTATAAATTTCATGAATCCATGTCTTTGTTCATCATCTAACTGGGAATTTCACCTAGAAATTGGGAATTTAGGGCTTGGAAATTGGAGAGTGGATTTTGAGGATTTGAGTGACCAAATGAGGTCGGATTTTGATAAATTTGGTATGGTTAGACTCGTGAGCGAATGGGCTTTCTAGTTTTGTGACTTTTGTTGGATTTAGAGACGTGGGCCCGGGGTTCGGGTTTGAGTGAATTTCGAAATTTGGCCTATAATTTGGTATTTTTCTTGTGGAATTAGTTCCTTTAGCCTATATTGATCGTATTGTATTGCTTGTGGATAGATTCGGGACGTTAGGAGGCCGAGTCGAGAGGCAAAGGCATTGCAGAGTAGGAGTTTGCTTGGTTTGAGGTAAGTAACGCTTTCAAACTTGTTTTGAGGGTTCGAAACCCCGAACTACGTGTTATGTGGTTAGTAATGAGGTGACACACATGCCCAGTGGCGGGCGTGCGGGCGTGCACCGTGGAAATCGTGACTTGGTTCATTCCATGGCACCGTTTAATGACTCTTTCTTGTTGATATCCAAGTTTCCATTATGTGATAAAATAATTGAGTTGTAAACATGCTAGACACCATGTTAGGGTTTTATGCCGATACTGTTGGGACCTCTAGCGGTCGTTTCTTGCTGTCATTTCATTGATTTCACTGTTATCTTGTACTCACTCATATTCATGCATTTCATATCATATCTCAGTCTCGGTTATTATTATTGGCATAGCATATCATTGTTTCCGGGCTAGTTTCCATGACATTGTGAGCCCGTGGGCGAGGCTGCAGAGTGATGTCTGAGTGAGGCCGAGAGCCTGATTATGAGTGAGAGTTATGGGGTCGGGCTGCACGCCGCAGCAATTATATTGATTATGATAGCGCTTGGGCCGTAGGATCCCCTCCGGAGTCTGTACACCCACAGTGGGCGCGGTTGATTATATTCATGGATGGATCTTCCCTTGGTATGGAGATGGATCTTCTCCATGAGGCTACTTTTGGCCTGTTTTCCTCGGTACTGGAGAGTGATGGTCAGTGATGTATATATTCTGGGATGGATCTTCCCTGGGCCGTGTGGGTCATATACAATACCGAGTGGTTATGAGGTTATTATTATTATTATCTGGAGATGGATCTTCTCCATAGGGCTGGATTGGCTTTCCTCGGTACTGAGTGACTGCTGTCAGAGATGTATATATTCCGGGGTGGATCTTCCCTGGGCCGTGTGAGCCATATACAGTACTGAGTGGACGAGCATTTGAGAGTGGGAGCACATTGTTCATTTCATATTGTTGATGCATTGGCATGTAGAAGAAATTGAGTTATATATATCTTAAACTGTTCAGATCTATATTTACCTTATCACTTTGAGTTGTCTATTTAACTGAAAGAATGCCTACGTTTCTGTACATTGATTCTATTATATCTGTCGAGTTTGAGTTCGTCACTACCATTCAGTCCATAGTTTGGACTCGTTACTTACTGAGTTGGTGTACTCACGTTACCCTCTGCACCTTGTGTGCAGATTCAGGCACTTTTGGACCCAGTGGCGGTTGTTGATCGAGGCTTCAGGCTTAGGAGATTATTGAGGTATCTGCACGGCGTTCACAGGCCTTGACTCTCCATCTCTATCTCTAGATGTATTTAAATTTGTTTCCTTGAACGTTTAATAGACTATATTTTTCTTTAGATGCTCATGCACTCAGTGACACCCTGGTTTTGGGCAGTTGTATCTTATTTTGGAATTTCTTATGTTCAAACAGTTTCCTCTAAATGTTCAAAGCTTCCGTTAAATGTTTTCAAACTTAATGTTGTTGTATTGTTTTGGTTGAGTTGAGGCTAGCTTAGTTCCATGATAGGCGCCATCACGACGGGTTGAGTTTTGGATCGTGACACATCACCACCAACAACTATCATATTTTAAAAAATATATATATTTTGTTGATAGAATACTAGATTAGTTAGTATTTCATTTGAATTTTACGTTTATTAATTTTCAAATAGAGATAAATTTTATGCATTCAGATTTAGAAATCAAACAGCCTTAACTATTTAGTATTCAGATCTTAATACACATCTTAATATATTCATATGTGTATTCAGATTCAGATGTCTTAATCTTAATACACATCTTGATATTCAGATGTGTATTTAGATTCAGACGTCTTAATCTTTAAAAAAATAAATTAGGCCTTAGTGTATTTTCCTAAAGCATCATGTGTGCTAGCCTCTATATATATTCCTAGTGTAATTTCTAAATATTTTCCTAATGATAGTCTTTTGTATTTCTTATAATGTACTTTTTTTTCTTTATGAAGAATATGGAAATTCCCTAGTCTTCAGTTAGATCTAACATCAATAAAGATAATACGTCTTTTGGATAGTGATACAACACATAATATTTTAAGAGATAAGAGATATTTCTCTTATTTGGTGATGAATGAAGGCAATGTTAATACAATGTCTGGTAGTACAAGAGTAATTGAAGGCTTTGAACAAGCAAATTTATTACTACTCGGAGGAACAAATTTGGTTATTAATGAAGCATTATATTGTAGTTAGTCTCAAAGAAACTTACTAAGTTTTAAAGATATTCGCCAAAATGGATATCACGTTGAGACTACAAATGATGATAAGATTGAATATTATTATATTACCACAACAAATTCAAGTAAGAAATATGTGCTTGAAAAGTTACCCTCTATTTCCTCCTGCTTGTACTACATAAATATTAGCAGGATTGAAATACATGCCATAGTAAACCAAAAGTTTACTAATTCAACTAATTTTATTATTTGACATGACCGGTTTGTCTATCTCGGTTTATGATGCGCAAAATAATTAAGAATTCACATGGACATGTATTGAATAATCAAAAGATTCTTCAATTTAAGGAATTCTCTTGTGATGCATGTTCTCAAGGTAAACTTATTACTAGGCCATCGGTAACTGAAGTTGGGATTGAATCCCCAACCATTTGGAACGTTTACAGGGCGATATATGTGGGCCCATTCACCAACAATGTGCACCATTTAAATATTATATAGTCTTAATAGATGCATCTACAAGATGATCTCATGTGTTATCAAATCGCAACCTGGCATTTGCGAGGTTGTTGGCTCAAATAATAAGATTAAGAGCATAATTTCCAGATTATGCAATTAAGGCAATTCGCCTTGATAATGCTGGTGAATTTACATCCCAAGCCTTTAATGATTATTGTATATCAACTGGGATAACAGTTGAACATCCTGTTGCTCATGTTCATACTCAAAATAGTCTGGCAGAATCATTTATCAAACGCCTCCAGTTAGTTGCTAGACCATCGCTTATGAGAACAAAACTTCCTATTTCGATATGAGGTCATGCCATTTTTCATGCAACAGCACTTGTGAGCGTCAGGCCAACGAGTTATCATAAAATCTCCCCATTACAATTGGCTTTGGTCAGCAGCCAAATATTTCTCATCTTAGAATATTTAGATGTGCTGTATATATTTCCATTGCTCCACCACAACGCACAAATATGGGTCCCCAAAGAAGGTTGAGAATATATGTTGGGTATGAATCTCCTTCTATTATTAAATTTCTGGAACCCGTGACTAGAGATCTATTTACTGAAAGATTTGCTGATTGTCATTTTGATGAATTAACTTTTTCAATATTAAAGGGAGAGAATAAGCAGCTGAAAAAGGAGAAGCCTGGAATGAATTATCACTATATTATTTAGATCCTCATACAAATCAATGTGAACTGGAGGTTCAAAAGAATTCATTTGTAAAGTACTGCAACCTACCAAGGATTACTAAATCTCATATTCCAGCTACAAATGCTCCAATTCGAGTTGATGTTCCTGTAGGACAATCTGTTAAAGCAAATAAGTCTAAGCCACACTTAAAACGTGGTAGACCAACCGGTTCCAAAGATAAAATCCTCGAAAAAGGAAATGGACAAATGATCAAAATGGTCATAATATGGAGACAGTTGCTCAAGAAGAGCTCCGAAACATAACAATTGATAAAACCTCATAAGAGGTCTATGCACCTGGAAATAATGAAAATGAAGAGATCTCAATAAATTATGTCTCAACTGGAAGATGGAACCGAAATGATATATTTATCGATAACATTTTTGCTTATAATGTTGCTGCTGAAATAATGGAACAAGATGAGGATCTTGAACTGAAATCTGTCGATGAATATAGACAGAAATGATTGGCCAAAATGGAAAGACGTTATACAAGTAGAATTGACTTCACTTAAAAAAATATGAAATTTTTGGACCTATAACCCAAACACCTGAATGTGTAAAGCCAGTGGGGTACAAATGGATTTTTGTACGAAAAAAAAAATGAGAAAAATAAAGTTGTAAGATATAAAGCACGACTTATGGCACAAGAATTTTCACAACGACCTGGCATTGATTATATGGAGACATATTCTCCTGTGGTGGATGCAATCACATTCAGGTATCTTATCAGTCTAGCAATTCATGAAAAACTTGATATGAATCTTATGGATGTTGTCAAGGCCTATTTATATGGATCACTGGAGAATAAAATTTTTATGAAAATCCCTAAAGGATTCAAAGTGCCTAAAACATACAAAGATTTCCGGGAAACTTTGTTCGATAAAGCTTCAAAAATCCTTATACGGATTGAAGCAATCAGGGAGCATGTAATATAATCGCCTTAGCGAATACCTATTGAAATAAGGGTATAAGAATGACCCCACTTGTCCTTGTGTCTTTATACAAAGATCTGGATATGAATTTGTCATAATAGCTTTGTATGTTGATGACTTGAATATCATTGGAACTCCTGAAAAGCTTCCAAAGGCAGTAGAATGCTTGAAGAAATAATTTGAAATGAAAGATCTTGGTAAGACAAGATTTTGTCTTGGCTTACAAATTGAGCATTTAAAAAATGAAATATTTGTCCATTAATCAATGTACACCGAAAATATTTTGAAGCGCTTTTTATATAGATAAAGCACATCCATTGAGTACCCCCAGGGTTGTGAAATCGCTTGATATAAATAAAGATTCATTTCGTCCTCATGAAAATAATGAACTTCTAGGTACTGAAATACCATATCTTAGTGCAATGTGGGCATTAATGTATCTTGCTAATAATTCTAGACCAGATATAGCTTTTTCTATAAGCTTGTTAGCAAGATTTAGTTCTTCCCCAACACAATGATACTGAATGGTATTAAGCATCTATTCAGATATCTGCAAGGGAATTGATATGGGATTATTTTATTCAAATGAGTCTAGGTCACAATTGATTGGTTATGCAGATGCAGGATATTTGTCTGACCCACATAAAGGTCGATATCAAACAGGCTATTTATTCGCATGTGGAGGTACTGCCATATCATGGCATTCAACAAAACAAATTATGGTTACTACTTCTTCAAATCATGCAGAAATAATAGCCATTTACAAAGCCAGTCAAGAATGCATTTGGTTGAGACCAATAACTTAACATATCCAGGAGATATGTGGTCTTTCATGGGGAAAGGATATCCCAATAACATTATATGAAGACAATGCTACATGTATAGCTCAACTAAAAGAAGGATATATTAAAGGAGACAGCGCAAAGCACATTTCACCAAAATTCTTTTTCACGCATGATCTTCAAAAGAATGGTGAATTAGATGTTCAGCAAATTCGTTCAAGTGATAATTTGGTAGATTTGTTCACTAAGGCATTGCCGACATCAACATTTGAGAAGTTAAGATACAAGATTGGAATGCGCCGTCTCCTATCAAATAAGATTTTTATCATGGGAGAAATACGCGTTGTACTCTTTTCCCTTAACCAAGGTTTTATCTCATTTGAGTTTTCCTAGTAAGGTTTTTAATGAGGCAACTCTTAATGCATAATACAAGATATGTGTATTCTTTTCCTTCACTGGGATTTTTTCCACTAGGTTTTTCTTAGTAAGGTTTTAATGAGGCACATTATCTGTTAGTGGACATCCAATGAGAAGTGCTATAAATCCTTCATCCACTTGCAACGATAGATGTCTTTGCTAACAAGTTTTGGATTTGTTATGTATTCATAACAGGTTTTAGATTCGTTATGTATTCAACGGGTTTTGGATCGATCTTGTAACAACGAAATATTTCTACAAAAGGACTCACACTATTAAGAGTATTAACTCTTTATAAGTAGCTTTTGTTTCTTTCTATTTTTCATCATGTGAACTTATGTTTACACATACCCAACAATCTACCCCTTGAACTAAGTTCCACATGACCCATCACCATTCATGGGCTAATTTGGAGATTAATTATGTGTCACCCACATGAACTTTAGTATTTACTCACCGAAGCCCAAAGGTTGTGTATGCATCTTAAAAGCTAGTCATCAAATAAGTGCATGCCTTCGTCTGTTGTTCACACTAAAATTCCATATCCTCTATCTATACGGTCGAAATCAGGTGTGCCCGATTTTCCGAGTTTAAGGGGTCGCCTTAAGCCTGAGTTCAGGTAAGGTCGAGTTCGAGCTCGATGGACCAGACTCGAGCTCGAAGACAGAGTGCAATGCCCGAGGATCGAAGTGCGCGATGAGTATCGAAGCCGAGTATGCTCAACCTCGAGATAATGTGATAATAGGTGAATTTAACTATAATTAGGCCCTAAAGAACCACCTTCTTGTATAGTTTTGATGATAAAAGTGATAGCAAAATGCTCTGATTAGTGCTTTTCATGCTTTGCAGGTGATATATGACAAAAGAAGGCTATGGAGTACTTTTGGGATCAAATATGGAGAAAAAGAGGCCAATCGTAAAATTTTGCCAAGTGAACCAAGCGAAGCAGCTCAAGCCAGGCCTGAAGAAGGATTGCCACGGTTCCACCGCGACCGCGGCAGAACCGTTGTAGAAGACTGTCGCGGATAAGTTGAGATTCAGAGAAGGTGTGTGGCCGCGGTTTGACCGCGACCGCGGCAGAACCGCGGCAGAGGCGGAAAAGTTCAGGTACTTAAGTGCAAAACACGGGATTTTTAGCCCAAAACCCTATTTTAAATACTAGACTTCGCCCAAAGGAGGCAAGATTTGTATTGGAGAATATTGTAGCAAGCAAAACAATTGTGAGAGATCACCTAAAACATCATATCTTCTTCTTCTTTAATTTTTCTTGCAATTATGATTATGAATATTGTTCTAGTTGATTTACCCATAGTCATGAGCAGCTAAATCTTTTGTCTAGGGTTTTGATGGAAACTATTGAGGGATGAACTTCTTGTTTATGTGAATACAGTTTGCCAGTTTAATTTCTATTTGTTCAACTACGTGTTTGTTGTAGTTAATTGACAGGATCCTCAATTAGCTGTGCCTATTTAGTGTGCATAACTCGGGAGAGAGTGCATATTTAGGTTATTGTTGAACAACACCACTCCCAAAGTATAAGAGGGATCTATAACTGCGGGTTTAAAAGCGGGATTAGGAATAACAAAGCCTTGGGTGCAATCTTAAGTGAACTGTGATAATTAAAGCTAGCTAGTGTATCTCGGGAGAGTGCATTAAGTAAATTACTGTGATTACTCGGGAGAGATTTACGGCAAGAAGAGCGTTCATGATTGATAGAATGTGTTGTTGAATTTGTATGAAACATAAACAGAAGGAATTCCATCAATAGGGGAAATCAATACCTTAGCGCTTTCTCATTATTGTTTACAGCTTAGCATCATTAATTTACAGCTATTAGTTACTGTTAATCTTAGTTATTAAAAACACCATCAATTGTGATTCTCAACGTTTGGGAAATTGATTCTAAAGAGTTTAGTAGGTCTAAAGATAGTGATTGATAGGTTAATTCTCTGTGGATTCGACTCTGGGCATAATACTCAGGTTATATTTGCAACGTCCGCATTGTCCTTTTTATAAGGCATAGTTGGGCGTGATCAAATTTTGGCGCCGTTGCCGGGGAATTAACGGAATTATCAATTACCATTGATAGAAATACAAAAATTCTTAGTGTGGTCAGTTTTCTCTCTACCCAATTTTTCATTGAAATTTTGACGGTTGTTGATCTGGTCGCACAGGTGTATGCCTAGAAATTCTACGAGGACTGGAGAACTACTTGAAGGACTCTCAGACCCTGAGAAAACATTTCGGACATTGAACCGTGCCAACAAAAGACTTCAACAATCCCAACAAACACACAAATTCGAAATTGACATGGGAGACGTAAACGACCCCAACGGAAACGTCAGGAATGAGCAAGTTGGCTTAAATGCCAGAGAAGTGGCACCTCCTGTGCCTGAGGGTGCACTATATGACTGGGCACAACCCACAGCTGACAATCTGGCCACTGCCATTGTCGTGCCCGCAATACAAGCTGAATCATTCCAGATCACAAATAACATGCTGCACTTGATGCAAAACAAGGGACTCTTTTCTAGGACGCAAATAGAAGATCCTCAGCAGCACTTGAAGAACTTCCTGTCTATCTGCAAAACTCAAAGGCAACCCAACGTGACTCCGGAAGCAATCAGGATGTTATTGTTTCCATTCTCGGTGACAGGAGCTGCTCAAGTTTGGCTAAACTCACTCCCCATAAACTCTATAGAAACTTGGGATGAGTTAGTCAAGCAATTTCACAACAAGTTCCACCCGCCCAACAAAACTGCTCAACAAATTGACGAGATCGTGAGCTTCAAACAGAAACCAATGGAGACACTGCATGAGACATGGGGCAGGTTTAAAGGAATGTTGGTTATGTGTCCCCACCACGGTGTTCCAGAACAGATGTTGGGACAACGATTTTACATGGGACTGTCAGACAGCATGAAGAATATTGTGGATGCCTCAGCTGGTGGGGCATTCTTGAGCAAAACCTGGAGAGAAGGCCAGAATCTGCTTGACAAGATGGCACAGAATTCGGGGTGGACGACCAGGAATGCACCTATCACTCTAGTGGTGCACTCAGTGCCTCTTGATCCCTCAAATACCATGGCTGAAAATATGGCGACCCTCCTGACACAGATGAGCATACTCACCAAAAAGGTGGAGGAATCAGGGCAGAAACAGCAAGTACATATTGTAGACACTACCAACGGGGGCTTGTGCACATCTTGCATTAGCCAGCCAATTGGTAATCCTTGGAACGCAGAACATGATCATCAGCATCAACACCCTGAGGACATGAACTATGTGTCCAACTATGGAGGCCAGAGACAGGGCAATCAGAACTGGGGCCAGCAAAATCAGCAGCAATACAGGCCGGCGCAGCCACAGTTTAACACAGGAAACATGGGAGGTATGAGACCCCCCAACAATATGGCGCCTTATCCCAGGCCACAGGGGTACAACAATCACAATCAGCAGCAAGGGTATCATCCACCTCAGCAGCAGCATGGTGGAAGACAAGAAGATGGGTTTTCTAGACTGGAAGCAATGATGCAGCAGGTTATTGGGTCCAATGCCAAAATCAATGAGAGAGTAGATGCACATGATGCAGCAATCAAAAATATTGAAGTGCAAATGGGCCAGATTTCAATGTCTCTGAACAATCGTCCTCAAGGGACATTACCTGCAGACACACAAATAAATCCAAAAGATCAGGGCCCTAAGCAGCTGATGGCGGTGAGTCTCCGTAATGGCAGGGATCTAGATGTAGAACAAGAGAGGGCTCGAGAAAATATTCAGGATGAGACAACTAAACCGACAGAGGTGACAGTCCAGCCTGCATAAGAAGAAGAGAGCATTCAGCAGGAGACCGAGAAAGCAGCTGACCCAGTTCAGGAGCCAGTAATTGAGATAGTAGCTGGTAAAGATCAGTCCCAAGTGATTGGGAAGAAGAGACCTCCTGTACCTTTTCCACAGAGGTTGGCCAAGCATCAAAAGGAGGAGCAATATAAGAAGTTCTTTGAGATGCTTAAACAAATCCAGGTGAATATACCATTGATCGAAGCTTTAAAGGAGATGCCTGGATATGCAAAAATGATGAAGGACTTGATGTCCAGGAAGTTTGACTTTCAAGACTTGGCCACAGTTACACTTACTCAGACCTGTAGTGCAGTGGTGACTAGACCAATTGCAGAAAAGTTGTCTGACCCAGGGAGCTTTACAATTCCGTGCACTATTGGAAATTTCGCCTTTGCTAAGGTGCTCTGTGATTTAGGGGCCAGCATTAATCTTATGCCTCTGGCTATTTATAAGTGGTTGGGCATTGGGAGAGCTAGACACACCTCCATGTTGTTGCAATTGGCCGACAGGACTGTGAAGCGTACATTTGGTATCCTTGATGATATGCTGATTCAGGTAGGGAAATTCGTGTTCCCTGCAGATTTTGTGATCTTGGATTGCAAAGTGGATGAAGAGATTCCTATAATCTTAGGAAGACCATTCTTGGCCACGGGAAGAGCTCTGATTGATTGTGAGACTGGGGAGCTCAAGATGAAGCTCAATGAGGAAGAAATAACATTCAATATGCAGAAGTCTATGAGGCGACCAAGTGAGTTCGCCAATTGCTCTCTTATTGATGTCGTGGATGTAATAGTAGAGTCTGATGATGAGGTGTTGACTATTGAGGACCCCCTTTCTGCATGTTTGATGAACTTAGATGAAGTGAATGAGGAGGATCTAGCGGAATGGGTGTTGGCATTAGAAGGTAGAGGGTTCTGGGACAGAAATCTAGAATTTGAGCCCTTGCACTTAGAAAAAAGGGAAACTCCTCCAGCCAAGCCATCTATCAAAGAACCACCAAAGCTGGAGTTAAAGCCTTTGCCCGCCCACCTCAGGTATGAATTTCTGGGGCCTGACTCCACATTACCTGTTATTATCTCATCTGGCTTGTTAGATGTGCAGGCTCAACAACTCTTACAGGTACTAAAGGAGTGCAAAACTGCCATTGGGTGGACCATGGCAGACATCAAGGGGATCAGCCCCGCCTACTGCATGCACAAGATTCTGCTGGAAGAGGGTCACAAACCTTCCAGGGAACACCAGAGGAGGCTGAACCCCAACATGAAGGAAGTGGTGAAGAAGGAGGTAATAAAATGGTTAGATGCGGGAATTATTTTCCCAATCTCTGACAGCAGCTGGGTGAGCCCAGTTCAATGTGTTCCTAAAAAGGGTGGCATGACGGTTGTGAAAAATGACAACAATGAATTGATATCTACAAGAACCGTCACAGGCTGGAGAATTTGCTGGACTATCAGAAGTTAAATCTTGCCACCCGGAAAGACCACTTCCCACTTCCCTTCATTGATCAGATGTTGGACAGACTGGCAGGGAGGTCACACTTCTGTTTCCTGGATGGGTACTCAGGGTACAATCAAATCTCCATTGCATCGGAGGACAGAGAGAAGACCTCCTTCACCTGCCCGTATGGCATTTATGCCTTTAGACGGATGCCCTTTGGCCTATGCAATGCACCTGCCATATTCCAACGGTGCATGATGGCCATATTCACTGACATGGTAGAGGACATAATGGAGGTGTTCATGGATGACTTCTCAGTGGTGGGGAATTCATTTGATGAGTGTCTGATAAATCTGACGCGAGTTCTGAAACGGTGCATCGAGACTAACTTGGTTCTGAACTGGGAGAAGTGCCACTTCATGGTACAAGAAGGCATAGTCTTGGGGCACCGGGTGTCAGGCAAGGGAATTGAGGTGGATCGTGCGAAAATGGATGTAATAGCAAAGCTGCCTCCCCCAACCTCAGTCAAAGCAATCAGAAGCTTCCTTGGGCATGCCGGTTTTTACCGAAGGTTCATAAAAGACTTCTCCAAAATTGCCAACCCTCTATGTAAGTTGTTAGAAAAAGATCACCGTTCTTGTTTTCTGATGATTGCAGGGTAGCATTTGAGGAGTTGAAAAAGAGACTGGTCATAGCACCCATCATTGTTGCCCCCAGGTGGGAGCAACCGTTCGAACTAATGTGTGATGCCAGTGACTATGCAGTGGGGGCAGTGCTGGGCCAGCGGAAAGACAAACTGATGCACCCAATCTACTATGCTAGTAGAACATTGAGTGGCGCCCAGTTAAACTACATTGTGACTGAGAAAGAGATGTTAGCTGTGGTGTTCGCGTTCGACAAATTCCGATCCTACCTGATAGGGTCCAAGGTAATTGTATATACTGACCATGCAGCTCTCAGGTACCTAATCGAAAAGAAAGAATCTAAGCCACGCCTGATTCGTTGGGTGTTGCTACTGCAAGAATTCGATCTTGAAATTCGTGACCGTAAGGGCACTGAGAATCAAGTCGCTGATCATCTATCACGACTGAGGGAGCTGAAACGGCAGTTGAGGTTGAGGAAATTCTGGAAACTTTTCCAGACGAGCAGCTACTCGCCACCACTCTTCAGGAAGCACCATGGTATGCAGACTTTGCTAACTACCTGGCCAGTGGTATAGTTCCTCACGACCTTTCATCGGTCCAAAGGAAAAGGTTTTATCATGAAAGCCGCCAATATTACTGGGACGAACCTTATCTGTTTAGAATATGTCTTGATAATATGATCCGGAGATGCGTCCCCGAGATAAAGCAATTTTCTGCTTTGCAGGCTTGTCACGCATCGGCGTATGGTGGACACTTTGGAGGGGTCAGGACAGCAGCAAAGGTGCTAGAGGCTGGATTCTCCTGGCCAACAGTGTTTAAAGATGCTCACTTATGGGTGAAGGGCTGCAATGAATGTCAGCGCACCGGGAACATTTCCCGGCGCCACGGGATGCCCATGAACCCAATTCAAGAGGTGGAAGTGTTTGACGTCTGGGTGATTGATTTTATGGGTCCCTTCGTCAGCTCCTACGGCAATAAATACATTCTTGTTGCTGGACTATGTGTCCAAATGGGTGGAAGCTGCTGCGTTGCCCACCAATGACGCAAAGGTGGTAGTGGGATTTTTGAAAAAGAATATATTCACCCGCTTCGGGACACCACGAGCAATTATCAGTGATGGAGGCACTCACTTCTGCAACAGAGCCTTTGAAAAGTTGCTTGCTAAGTACGATGTGCGCCACAAGGTGGCTACTCCTTACCACCCGCAGACTAGTGGACAAGTTGAAGTGTCCAACAGAGAAATCAAGAGTGTGTTAACCATAACTGTAAATGCAACAAGAACTGATTGGGTGAGGAAGCTAGATGATGCACTCTGGGCTTACAGAACTGCTTTCAAGACACCAATTGGTATGTCACCATACAAGTTGGTGTTTGGGAAGGCCTGCAATCTGCCAGTGGAACTTGAACATAAAGCGTGGTAGGCACTGAAACAGCTGAACTTGGATATGGAAGCTGCGGGCACAATAAGAATCACTGAACTGCATGAGCTCGAGGAATTCAGATATCTTGCTTTCGAGAGCACAAAGTTATACAAGGAGAGAATGAAGAGGCTGCACGACCAAAACATTGTTGAGAGAAATTTCAAACCCGGGGACATGGTATTGCTATACAACTCAAGACTCCGTCTGTTCCCAGGTAAACTTAAGTCACGATGGTCTGGACCATTTCGAGTAGTTGAAGTTTTCCCTTCAGGGGCTGTTGAAATTGCCACAGAGAATGACTCTCGGACTTTTAGAGTGAATGTTAAAGATTGAAGCCATATGTGGGCATGAGCGAGGAGCTAAGGAATGTCGGAGCTGCACACCTGACTGAACCACAGAGGTCGAGCGAGCCTTAAATGCGCTCATCCTTGTCGTTGCCGCGACGTTTAAATCAGGCGTTGCGTGGGAGGCAACCCACGACATTGTTGTAAGTGTAACATATTATATAAAAAAAAATGATGGTTCAGAATACTGCGCCACCGTAAACGCGGTCAAACCGCGGTGGGGATCCCTCTCTGAACCTCGTCTACCGCGGTTCCACCGTAAACGCGGTCAAACCGCGGTGCGGATCCCTCTCTGAACCTAGTCTACCGCGGTTCCACCGTAAACGCGGTAGAACCGCGGCAGACCACGTCGGGCCCAGGTACGAGATTTTTTTGTTATTTATTTTCATTTTTCTTTTTTCCCCCTTTTATCTAATACCTCACCCACCCCAAACCCTATTCCTCTCCCATCCTCAGCAGCAGCCACGAAAACTTACCCCCCCCCCCAACCCAACTTTTCTCCTCTTCTCCTCTTTCTCTCAACTACCCTATTTTTTTCCCCCCCCCCCCCTCCAAAACCTCCATTGTCATCTTCTTCAAGCTCCATCACCACTACCCACCCCTTCCCTCCTTCATTCAAGTAAGTTAATTTCCTTCTTCTTTCTCTCATTCTTCATCTTAGTTAGTGTAATGTAGACTACATTAGATTAATTAAACCCTAGGTAGGAATAGTGTTAATTTTTGTTAAATCTTTGCTTCTTTTTCTGTTTTCATTGTTGTATTTGCTTCTTGTGGACTTGTGTGAGGCTTAAATGTGTGGTTTTGAGGATATTTGGAGGACTATAAATAATTTGTGTGATGTAGTTTGGTGGAGGGGCTTGTTTGGACGAAAATTGGGGGGTGTGATGAGATTTTGGAGCACTTTGTGCCCCCATTAGTTTGTAGTGGTGTTGTGTTTGGCGTGAACCACTTGAGGGCGATTGTGAGGGGTGTTGTTTGCCGAAATTGTGAGTTAGTATTGTTGTGAGGGCCATTTTGGAGGGTGTTAACCTTAGACACTCGGCTAGTGGGCAATTGGCCTAGCTAGGAAGAAAAAAATTGAAGGGGGATATTGTTTGGTGCCATCGGGTGGCGAAGTCTGAGTACCCATCCGACTGGCACTAGTTAGGATACATTTGATGGTTCTACTGAATTGTTTGCAGGTGATATGGCTCGTAAAAGGCAAAAGAATGCGGCAGGAACTTCCCAAGCGCCTACATATGATGAATCCAGGTTCGAATCACAGAAGGCAGAGGACGACTTTCATGCCAAGGCCTCCAAGAGCTTCACCCCTGAGATTCCTATTGACAGGGCGGCCCTCCATGCAGAAAAGGAAGAAATGTATGAGGAAATCCGACGGAGGGAGATGGAGTTCTTATTTGATGAACCTGAGACAGTGAACGTCATGCTAGTAAGGGAGTTCTATGCAAACTACCCAGCTCACATGTTGAGGGAGGTGATTGTGCGGGGCAGGGTGGTAGATGCCTCAGTTGAAAGGATTCGCCAGGTGTTGAGGCTGCCCAAGTTCACTGGTGACATCGACTATTACCAGGAACCACAAGGAGTCACTTGGGAGAATATGACTGAAATACTATGCGCAGGGGGTCAACCACGCTGGATACAGGACAATATCACCCTGAACTCCAAGTCATTCACACATTTGGCTAAATGTTGGTTCACTGTCATTTGCAGCCGGTTCTTGCCAACAGGTAACACGACTGACGTGAACTATCAAAGAGCTCTATTGACATGGTGCTTCGTCACTAAGAAAAACTTTGATGCGGCGAGGATAATTGGTGATGAAATGATCCTGCGGTCTCCGCTGCTGTCAAAGGGATTCTACTTCCCTTCATTGGTGACGAGGTTGTGCTTGCTGAAAAATGTTCCCACCAATCCTACTGATGGAGCCTTGCCCGCTAAAGCACCATTCAAAGCGTCAGGCATCAGAGTGGGCCGAGATGCACCTGCCACCATTCAGATCGATGATGAGGATGAAGCCCCAACACCATCCAGGCGATCCTATGACCGAGCCGGACCATCTCGTCAACACCATACTGGGGCAGGCTTCTCTAGATCCCAGTCCACCCGACCTATGTTGCGTTCCTTGGAGGAAGAGATCGTAGATCTTCGCACCTCAGTGGATGGCCTACACACGCGTATGGATGCCATGTCTCAGCGGCATGCCAGGTCTGAGAGTCGGTTTATGGCGTGGTTCCGTGCTTTGGGGAGAGCTTGTCATGTCGACCCCAGCACCGTCTCAGACTCCGATTGATGCTCAGGGAAGTCTTCTTACCCTTCTATTCTTTATTTTTGATATGACATGGGGACATGCCATAATTTTAAGTGTGGGGTGGGAGACTTGCTCTGGTAGTGTATTGTAGTGTATATAGACATTGAGTATGTTGTAATATTAGATTGATGTTGTTGTGTATAATTGACTGTACTCACATTAGAAGCAACTGACTTGGCCCAACGACGGACACTTGTCGACGGGTCTCTTGAGGGTCAAAGTCAGATAAAAAAAAACAATTGTAGAGGACTCTTCCTGAGGACGGACCACTTGGACAGTACTCTTGAGGGAAGCAGTCCAGGTAGATTTTTCCTTATTTTATTTTTAGGTAGTGTAGTAATTCTCCCTTGGTTTTTCTTTTGACCACGGTTCTTTTCCAAGGGCTTTTCTTGAACCGGGTTAGGTAGATTTTTCTTTTGTAGTTTTAGGACCAAGATGGGTGAAGGCTAGAATGCAACCCTAGATTACACACCTGAGAATAACAAAAACGAACTGAGGGTGCGACGTCTAGGCTCATTTGTAGACTCATACTTTGATGCCTTAATTTTGCACATCTTGCCTTGCTTGAACGCTCGTATGAGTGTGTTGATAAACTGATTCGGAATGAGTTATATGCCAAGTGTGTGTGAGCTATTACTTGCATTCTGTGCTTGCATGCGATACCTAGAACTTGCCCTGTGTGTTTGCAAAGCGAAATAGAAGTTGTTTGGTATTAGAGATGATTGAGGCACTTCTTTGTATAGCATGTATAATTGTGAATCCACGTGTACATATTGCCATAGTTAACCCCTTTGAGCCTGAAGCCTGTTCTTTGATAACCCTATAATAATCTACATCCCTGTGTTTGAGTAGTTTGACTGCTTGATCCTGTACCTCCTAGAAGCACTTGAATTATTAAAGAACATACAAAAGTCAAAGTGTGGGGTAGTAGGGGAGTGGAAAAAGGGAAATCAGGAAAGAAATACTTGAATGGTGCAATGGTTGTTAAAAAAAAGGGAGAAAAGAAAAGAAAAGAGAAAAAGGCCAGTGCACCTAAAGAAAAGTGGGGGCCAACTTTGAAACAAAATGTGGAAGAACGATTGGGCTGAACATGGAAATTGAAAAAAAAGGAAGTTTGTATTAAAAGTGCTTAGGGAGGTTAGTCACTATATCCAAATATATCCTATCCGTCCCTTAGCCTACATTACAACCAAATAAAGACCTTTTGATCTTTGACTGAACAGCTCGATTAGTAGAGTATTACACTAGGGGCAAGCCTATGGTGTATCTGTGTGGCATGTGAATGTTCTTTGCTGAGAGTGAGTGAATTCTGTCTATCTATGGTTCCTTGTTGCTTAATTTATTGTGTGTGGAACTTCTCTCAGATTTGTGATGTGAGGGCATGTGACTCAGGAAGAAAAAGTGAGTTTTCACCTCTGTTAGAGTAACTAGAGTAAGCACGAGTGTGTCATGGCGTTAGAGTCTGCATCTGAGTGTGACTGTTGCACTGCTTAGGTTATTCGTTCATAATGGCGGGTATAGCATAAACTTGGGGCAATGCATCCAACGGTTAGGCCTAGAAGTGTGGTTTAACTTGCTCGAGGACGAGCAAAGGTTTAAGTGTGGGGTGTTGATAATAGGTGAATTTAACTATAATTAGGCCCTAAAGAACCACCTTCTTGTATAGTTTTGATGATAAAAGTGATAACAAAATGCTCTGATTAGTGCTTTTCATGCTTTGCAGGTGATATATGACAAGAGAAGGCTATGGAGTACTTTTGGGATCAAATATGGAGAAAAAGAGGCCAATCGTAAAATTTTGCCAAATGAACCAAGCGAAGCAGCTCAAGCCAAGCCTGAAGAAGGACTGCCGCGGTTCCACCGTGACCGCGGCAGAACCGCGAAAGAAGATGTCGCGGATAAGTTGAGATTCAGAAAAGGTGTGTGGCCGCGGTTTGACCGCGACCGCGGCAGAGGCGGAAAAGTTCGGGGACTTAAGTGCAAAACACGGGATTTTTAGCCCAAAACCCTATTTTAAATACTAGACTTCGCCCAAAGGAGGCAAGTGGTATTGGAGAATATTTTAGCAAGGAAAACAATTGTGAGAGATCACCTAAAACATCTTTCTTCTTTTCTTTGATTTTTCTTGCAATTGTTATTATGAATATTGTTCTAGTTGATTTACCCATAGTCATGAGCAGCTAAATCTTTTGTCTAGGGTTTTGATGGAACCTATTGAGGGATGAACTTCTTGTTTATGTGAATACAGTTTGCCAGTTTAATTTCTATTTGTTCAACTACGTGTTTGTTGTAGTTAATTGACAGGATCCTCAATTAGCTGTGCCTATTTAGTGTGCATAACTCGGGAGAGAGTGCATATTTAGGTTATTGTTGAACAACACCACTCCCAAAGTATAAGAGGGATCTATAACTGCGGGTTTAAAGGCGGGATTAGGAATAACAAAGCCTTGGGTGCAATCTTAAGTGAACTGTGATAAATAAAGCTAGCTAGTGTATCTCGGGAGAGTGCATTAAGTAAATTACTGTGATTACTCGGGAGAGATTTACGGTAAGAAGAGCGTTCATGATTGATAGAATGTGTTGGTGAATTTGTAGGAAACATAAACAGAAGGAATTCCATCAATAGGGGAAATCAGTACCTTAGCGCTTTCTCATTATTGTTTACAGCTTAGCATCTTTAATTTGCAGTTATTAGTTACTGTTAATCTTAGTTATTAAAAACACCATCAACTGTGATTCTCAACGTTTGGGAAATTGATTCTAAAGAGTTTAGTAGGTCTAAAGATAGTGATTGATAGGTTAATTCTCTGTGGATTCGACTCTGGGCACAAAACTCAGGTTATATTTGCAACGTCCTCATTGTCCTTTTTATAAGGCATAGTTGGGCGTGATCAAATTTTGGCGCCGTTGCCGGGGAATTAACGGAATTATCAATTACCATTGATAGAAATACAAAAATTCTTAGTGTGGTCAGTTTTCTCTCTACTCAATTTTTCATTTGATATTTTGACGGTTGTTGATCTGGTCGCACAGGTGTATGCCTAGAAATTCTACGAGGACTGGAGAACTACTTGAAGGACTCTCAGACCCCGAGAAAACATT